>NC_046381.1:18810606-18903106 GCF_011125445.2 Fundulus heteroclitus
TGCAAAAAGCCATTAATGCTTCTTTTATGCTGTGACCAGCAATTACTTTCACGTTGCAGTAAAATGAAAGGACTGCTGACATGAAACCAAATGGCTCAACAACGCCGTATCTTACTGACCCACCATAACAAGAGAGGTATAACTGCTGCAAACCTTATGATGCATGTTATCTGAGTGTCTAACTTAGCTCTGCTATGTGCAATCTAGATCACATTCACACCACGATTACAAGATGTTTGCAGCTTTTAAATGAGCTGTATCCAGAGTTTTACACAGTTTTTTTCTCCATACTTATTTAGACCTACTACATTTGTTTCTGCTCAGATTCTGCAGTTAAAGTTTGCAGACAAAGCAGGAAAGACTTTTTTTTAAAACAAGGTCTGAATCAAATTAAACACAATCTTTTAAAAAATGGATGGCTGGATGTTTGCTCGAATTTCCAATTTAAATAATTATCACCTCTTGCATGCCACAGCAAGACTCAATATGAAGAATTGTTTGGTTACAGTAAGACTTTGGATTGATCACTGCCTTATCATCATTTATGTCTTCTAGCTTTCCGGTTTAAGGCACTCCTGCTACTGCAGCGGCACTGTGAACATTTCTGTACATTCTCTTTATGTAGGTCAAGGTAAGTTATGTGAGCACACAGTGACTCATGCAGGTATTTTTGCTCATGTAAACAGGGCCTCATGTATGGGATGTATTAATATATGCGCTGCTTTGCCTCTTTCTGTTCTAGAAAGCAGTTAATTGGATTCAACACTGAGAAAGCACCACCTCTGATGATTTAAGTGCTCGGTAAAGTAATTGCAACATAAGATGGACTCCTTATTTTGCAGAATTTTACCATGTAGGGCAAATAGCCCAGAGAGTGTTTTTGCTTTGCACCAGAGTCAGCAGTTTTGAAGTGAAGTGAGCGCACCAATAAAGAGAGCAGAGAGCCAGGTTTTTCCTCTTTGATCAGCTCTGGTACTTTGCCAGGCCTCTGCACGGTGGTCCAGCTGTTCCTGCTACTTACTATTAGTATGTGTTGCTTTGACTGTCTTTAAAAGATGAACCTCATCATCTTAATTTAGACCCTGGTATTTCTGAACATGTAATTGAACCTGGAGAGACTCACACAGACAGAAAAGGCAATTCGACAGATTTATTGAATCCATGGATGGAGGCCTTTATAAGCAAAGGCTTGCAGGTGGAAAGAGGACTTGATGCAGAATGGCCGGATCACAGGTGCATTATTTATATTATGGAGTTTATGTCTAAACTCCATAATATAAATAAATCACAATTTTTTTCCTCCAATGTTTTTCCAGGACGGATACCTAAATAGAAAGCAAACTTTTATGACAGAACACATCCTTAATGTCTCTCAAAAACAGAACTGCATGACTAGATCCGGCAGTCTAAGTGCTGTCTAATATGAACGGCTCTTGTTGTTTCAGTGAAAAGACAGTTTTCTGTCTTTCCACGGAAAGAAATGTTTGAAATCTTGTCTTCAAACAATGCAAGAAGAGAAAGGGAAAGTTTCTCCAGTAGAATTATTTTCTTTTATTTAGTTTTTCTTTTTTTTAACCGCAGTTTATACTTCTTATATGTTCTTCATCTGTATGGCATACGGTTATTAAATAACATTAGATGGACCTACGTACACAGACAATGTTATCAAAATGATATTCTGACGTGCAGGTGAGCCTTCACGACAAATACACATCACTACTAACTACGGTAATGTGAAAGAATAAGGAAACCAACATGGAGAACAAACACACAAAAACTTTCAGAAAGGAAGAAACAAAAACTCAAAGACCTCTAAATCGTGACAGAAACCTTGGGAGAGCTTATTTGGACACGTATGAAGATATTAAAAAGAATTTAAAGCAACACATCACAAACAAAACTGAAGACTAAATCTTTTTTTCTAATCTAATTCAAAAATGCAGTTTGTGGTGTGGAACACACCACATATATTTACACTTGAAATGAAAATTGCATATAAGCAAATTGCTAAAATTGCATACAGGCATCTGACCTCGGGTGAACATGATCAGAAAGTTGTTGCTCAGCATTTAGAAATAAATATGACGTTCCTCCGGTTGAAAACTCATTTAGTGCGGCGTGCTCCTGACTGATAGCGTTTGCAATAAATATACCAATAAATATTATTAACCATCCTTTATTGAGAGGGGTATAAATAATTTAGAACATTGTAATTAAAGGGAACCAAACCTTTATTGCATTAATTTATTGATTAATTTATTGAGAAACACATGTCTTAGTTGAATGCAAACAGTTTTGGTCATAGCTGTATAGTTTGAGAGACTGTTTACACTTGCAGCCAAAGACCAGGATGTTTTCCTGCCTCTCTGTGTTTGATTGCAGTGACTGGCTTTGTGAATGAAGCATCCAGCCAGCTCAGAGAGCCTCCTCCACCTCCTCCTGCAGGAATAGCACAGGCAGACTGGGGCGCAGGATGCCCATGTGCCAGCAGGAATAAATAAATCAAAAATAAAATAAATAAATACTGAATATAATATCAGATTAGCCAGGCATGGAAACTGAACGACATAGCACGGATTTTCCCCAATCACTGAACCCCCCCACCTCATCGCATCAGTGCCATGATCATGAGCGCAGGGAAGAATCAAGGCTGCGCGCCTGATCGCTCACCTCGTACTCCTTGCACCCTCTCTCCTCTCTCCTCTCTCCTCCTCCCCCCTCCTTCCTTCTCTTAATACAAACCCCGTGATCATCCATTCACCGGTGCCTGGCGTTCGCGGCTTTAAGCGGGGAGGGGAACTATAAGCCGAGCCGGAGCCAGAGAGAGAGAGAGGTGGGAAAAGTAGCCGGGAGGCAGGCTGGCAGACAGACAGGTGTCGCGGAAGTTTACGCTCGCCGCGCGGCGCATCCCTCCGCGTCTCTCGGTCAGTATCTGGAACAAGGAGGCTGCGACTGGCGGTCATCGGGCTCCCGCTGATCCCGTGTAAGTGATCCTCGCCGCGGATGTGATCCAAAAAAAAAAAAAAAAAAAAAAAAACACCCGCATCTGTTTTACATCGGGTTTGTTTACAGCCTCAGCGCATGCTTAGGCACCACAAGGAGGAGAATGATGCCTGGATTTCCTGCGAAAGCTGTCACTGTCTCTGCAGTGTTTTTTTTTTTTTTTTTTTACCCCAACAAATGTAATCATACGGTCACAGCTAACGTGGCAGAATTAGATAGGCGGCTCCTTTAAACGGCATTGAATGGAGTGTTTATTCCGTCGTGAGGAGGTTGAAGCGATCAGGTGTGTTTAGCAGGTCCAGGATGCTGGCAGGAAGAGCCAAAAGCGGGTCCTGGAGGTGCAGAGTGTGAGTCATCTTTCTGAATAAACTAAAACAGTTGCCCGCAGTGGGAAGTAAAGTCATGTTTAGTCTCTGGAGCATTGCAAGAGGAAGAAACTTTTAACTCCCCGCAGGAATGCAAGCTGCAAATCCCAGCTTGGCACACCACGCTTTATTGTGGGCTAGCTTTGCTTCTTTCGTGTTGTGTTTAGTGTGTGTGTGTTTTTATTTTTTTTTTTCATTCTTGACTTACACCTGTTGACAGCAGGCAGCACCATCTTGGATTCCTGGAAGAGAGCACTCACCCACAAACTGAACGAATGAATGAATTCCTCCCTTTTTCATCATTATCGTTCTCATGTTCCAACACTTAGTCACCTCATGCGTGCTTACGCAGCCGTTCCCAGTCCTCATCTGTTTTCATTCTAACACCTTGGCTGAGAATGTGACTCCTGGTGCATGTGTTGGACGGGGCGCTCGACAATGTGAGGGCACCTTGCCAGGCGGATGCAGCAGCTTGGTGCACTGAGTTCTCCAGCTTTCTAACGTGTAGCATTCAGGCTGACCCATAAAATAAAATAAAAAATCAATGTTTAGAGAACTTCACTGGATGGATTTCCATGGCCTAGCAGCATATTAACAGCTGCGTTGGGAAGATTCCTGTCAGTCTGGTAATCTAATGCACAGGTTTGGTTTTGGCAGTCATAAGTAGAATGGTTCTTGTGTTGTGTGAAAGCAAAGTCTGACCCGGTATGTCATTCGTTACCATTGTGGTGGTTCTGGTGTTAAAGCGGATGGATCAAGGCTTGTTCTACATCTGGGCTTCTTTTTTTATTATTATTTTGTGCTCTTAATTCAGAGTAGGCATTAGAAATCAGAGTTAGGCAGAAAAACAGGCGTTGGAGAGACTGACTTTGGTACCTTAGGTTTTAATCCGACTGGATGTAATGTGATATTTTGAATGTCAGATCGTAGTTACACAGTTACAATGTGTCTTAATCTTGTCAGCTAGAAAAAGCCTCCTTCTTCCAAGAGTCCAGGTCGTGCAGAATCAGCAGCTGCCTACGGGACATGTCGTGGCTCTTTATCATATGAGAGATGTTTTTGCTCAGGATCAACGGAAATAAATCCTTCTGAAGTCTTTGAACGCCAAACGTTGATACACTTAAACGTGAAAATTGTCACAGAGAAGAAATATCATGGCTTGGTGATTTAGACGGAATCTTTCAGCTCAGAATCTCATCAATAAATAAGTGTCAACATTAATTTAAAGGGAAATAAAAGCTACAACTTTGTCGTAAAAGTAATGATTTCATTTTCTGATTTTTTTCCCCAGCTAATAAAAAGAAACACTCTTCATGG
This sequence comes from Fundulus heteroclitus, assembly GCF_011125445.2. Classification (NCBI taxonomy): domain Eukaryota; kingdom Metazoa; phylum Chordata; class Actinopteri; order Cyprinodontiformes; family Fundulidae; genus Fundulus; species Fundulus heteroclitus. Next base: position 18,815,292 of record NC_046381.1, read on the forward strand.
TCATAGTCTGAGTCTGAGAAAATCAAGAAATCAAAGTAATTTAATGCACCACAGGTGACAATTCGCATGACAGGAAAGAATAATGGAGAAATCTCACATTGTGGGGGTTACTCGACGATACTGCTTGATTGCAAAAATGTAATTCTTATTTCTATTTGTAACTTCCTCTCCTTTTTTAATCAAGCCTTAATCAAGTCAAACTTGAAATATTAGTCTTATGGAAGAAATCTCATAAGAATCAGATTATTTTTAGATGCTATTTATGACACTGTGTTTTTTTTAGCTTTAAATTCCCCTGCAAAAACAATTCTTCTTTTTTTTTGTGACAAAGATGAAAAGGTAAGATAAAATGTATTTTCTTCACGTTACTATGATTCCTGACCTCCCTGATTTGCGGTCAGGTTGTTTTCCTCACCCTAAAATCCAAATTAATAATTTGACTGGATTCAGTCTCAATCTCCTTCTCACTCGCTGTGAAAAATCCCCGACACAATGGAGAGGGTCTAAAACAAGCGGTTCATTTAGCGCTCGGCTGCACCTGCCCTTTTAGAGCTCCAGCAGGGCCTTGTTCTCGGTTTGTCCATCGTCTGCCGGCTCTCTGAGGTGACGGATCACCGCAGAGCCAAGAGCTCTGCTGGGTGGTGCAGAGTAGGATTTGTTTGTGGGTTTTAAAATATTTGGCATAACTGAGTTTTGTAAGTTTATTATGCTGTGATGAACAGAGCCATTCAGAGTCACCGTTGTAGGGGGAAAAAAAGAAAAAGTCTTATGGTTTTGCTCTCTAGGAGAGATGTAACGGTTTGACCTACTTTTCCAGATTCCACCTGTCCCTTTAAGTGAGAGTGTCAGTTTGAAGGTGTTGCTTTTGTACCTTGAAAGTATTACACTGGTGGACTTCAGTGGAGTGCCAATCAAAAGGTGACCCAAATGGCCGGACTTGTCTTTCTGTATTTCCTATCAGACACGGTGACTGGTCGGGTGGAAATGCTACAGATGGAGCTGTGTGTGAAATGTTAGAGTGCCACTGTGGGCAGTATGTACCTGAGGAGATGTTTAATCAAGGCAAAACTGTTTTACTGAAGCTTTTTTCTGCAAACTTCAAAATAAAGTTAGACATTAAACCTGCTACTTAATTCACTTCTCATCTGGTAAGTTACTTTGCGATATAAAGAGATCCATGACATCCCTGGCATGAATCACATAAATACATTTAGCTTTTAACAATGCATCTATTTTGGGGATGGGCTGACAATATAAAATGCAACAATTGGGGGCACAAGTTTAACTTTATGTTTTTGTTTTCTTTACTGAGCCACAGGATCCAACTCATCCACTCAGGCTTAGAGACACCACCACTAAAGTTTGAATTAATGATTCTTATCAGGGAAACCTTTTCAAGCCATAATGAAAGTCCTGAAATATTTTTAGCTTAATATTTGACCCATCTTCTCATCCAAAATGCTAACGGTTATTTAAATTGGTTGGCATGACACTGCTGTAAAGCCCAGTCTATTCATTAGCAACAGGTCTAGGGTCTGGGCCATTTCAAAAGCTTAATGTCCGCCTGCTTCATCCAAACCATCTTTGATGCTTGGGTTTACACTTCAAGTTTCAAACTGTTGAAAGAGTTTGGACTCATTCTCTATTCCTTTAATTTTGTGCAGCCTGTGCTACTATATTCCTGCTTAATTTCTGTATGTTGTGAGTCTCCGAAACTGAAGTCAGATTCCTTGTGTGTGGCAGCGTGATTCTGCCATCACCATGCTTGACAGCTGGCACACTGCTCTCGGTTTGAATTCTAAATATCTCACTCTTTGTCTCCTCTGAACAGAAATCTGTCCTCTAGAGGATATTTGGCTTGTCTACGCTGGCAGCTGAAAATTTGAGTCAAGCTTCAACGTGTAGGTTTTGAGCGGCGGTTGCCCATGTTGATGTGACTTTGCTGGCGCTCTGTGGTTCTGTCAACAGTGACACTCGCCTCCCAGTATCTTCCTGTTTAAGAAAGGCTTGGAGGCCTGGATTCTTTAACAGTGTCATGACTTTACTCTTATATGAGGGTGAGAACTTTGTTCATGCAGTATAGTTCAAACTTGACCACAGTTGGGTGCTCCCTGTGTACAATGATCCAGCACACCCACCAAAACTGGTCTGGTGACGGATAACAGGTAATAATCTAAACCCTGCTGAAATTTTAGGAATTGTGCCTAAAAGTTGGTTCTGTGCATAATGGGCTCAAAAAAAGGTCTGCTAAAAAAAGGTTAAATACTGAACTAGAATTATGCCAGGATTTACATAGCTATTAAAAACCATGTGAACTTGTGAACTTGTCAACTATTAGAGGGGATGTATGTATATATGTGAGATTGTACAGATTAGAGTAAATCCACAATAATTCAAAGTCTCACGAGGCATACATTGATATCAATCAAAATTATTATTTATTCAGTAACGTTTCAATCGTAATTAGTATCTGGTGCAAGTCCAGCCTGGACGGTGTGAAGACAAACAAACTTGCACACAACTGCTTTGTTTGCTATTTTTTGCTGTTCAGCATAGAAGGAAATACGTCTTCTTCTATGGTTGTTTTAGGAAAACTTGATAACTGTGCATGTCAGAGTAATAAATTCTGAATAAAGCCAGGTGAATATAAACTGAAATCATGTTAGGATCAATTGATTGTGTGTCCATATAAACAGTATAATCTGATTATTATTATTATTATTATTATTATTATTATTATTATTATTATTATTATTATTATGATGCACATACCCATCACAAGTGTATCTAAACTTCTGACCAGTATTGTAACTGATGGTTTATGCATGGCATCCATATCTGTGCTATGCATGTTTGCACCAGTCCAACCACGGCTGCCTCACCTTGTAAAACACAGTTTATATACATGTTTACAAATATTTTCTTACATTTTCTATTGTATATATTTGTACTTCAAATGTCTTACCTGAGAGCAGACTGATATCAAATTCCTTGTTTGCGTGAACAAACTTGGCAATAAAAGCTGAATCTGAAATGAGATTACAGGAGTGTTTGCCAAATTACTTTGCCTTGTTGCCTGCCTTTGGCAAAACTTAAGTCTTTTTCATTTCAAATAATAAAAAAACCTAAGGCATTGTATGAAAAACAACATGTAGCCGGCAATATCTTCAATATGTTAATAAAAAAATCGTTTTCTGCGAGAGATGTCTTGGCTTCTTGGAAACTGAGTACTTTGCTGCCATACAGTTGATGAAAAGACAACAGGCTGGGATGTAAGGAGTAATCATCGCAGCCAACAGTCTGGTTTTAATTGCAGTCATTCTTTATAACGTAACAAGGATTTCTTTAGCTTGAAAGGCTCGCAATCCTTTCCTTCGTCTCAGCACAGATCGCTCATCTACGCTGTTGTTGAGGATGTGTGAAAACCACATCATGTTTTTTTTTACATCACCTGCATTATGCAACTTTTATCACCTGCAGCAGGCAGGATGGTCTTCCAATTCAGTGTGCGGTCAACTGTGTGCAGCTATATATATATATATATATATATATATATATATATATATATATATATATATATATATATATATATATATATATATATATACATATATATATATACATATACATACATATATATATATATATATATATATATATACATATACATAGATACATAGATACATAGAAAACTTTATAATGAATTTGAATAAGAATCTGAATTTGACTGAAGTATTTTTTTAACTAGGATAATTTGGAATGCATCTAATTGACTTGGAACCTGTCTTTGCAGTTTGATTGAACCAAACATTGGTTTGGCAAAATGCTTTGAGACATGTGTTAGGAACTGGTGCAATATAGATAAACCGAGCTGAATAAAAAGTTGAGTCTTAAAGTGCATGCATGGCTAAAACGTCCAGTGCAGACATGACTGGAGCCCAGCCACCACTCACGATAAAGAAGACCTTAATAATCGCCCCGCAGCCATACAATAATGACTGTGCTGTCATGGCGTATCTGTCACTCTATCCTTTAGTTTCAGGAAGTACAAGACAAGACAGTCTCTGTTGGAGTTGGACATTGACGTGAAGGTGATAACAAAGCGGAATCGTAATATTCACGATCCTTTGAGAATGTTCTTGCTGAGATTAATTAGCAAATAGAGTCTGACGTACAACTACCAGGAAATCCTCAGATTTGACAGCAAGGAGAGTGATTCTTTGGAGAACGATCTGCCTTTCTCCCACATGAATGTTGACCGTTACAGCAGAAGTCGAGGCAATCACAATTTTTCACATGAAATCAGTATTTTTTGATTGTTGTGACTGTAAAGCGTAAATAAGGAAACAACAGCTTTGATGGATTTATATGATCGTAAAGCTGGATGACACTGAATATGCCCAAAAATGAAGAGGGAAAAATGGTCTTAAAGAGACATGACTACTTATCAGACGTTAATCAAATACAATTGATTAAAAATAAAGCTGAATCCAAAGACTGGTGTTAAATTTGTTTTGAATAAAGAAATTCTAGTAATAAAGTTGCTAAGTCAGCAACTACCCCTTACATTAGTTTATAATAAAACATGTTATGGCCAAGAAATAACCTAGGTTTGGGCTCACGAGGGCCCCACCAAACTTTATAAATTAATGATTGACTGAATAAATGAATGAATTAACGAAATAACAAACCATTTAATGATTTAAGGAATGAACAAATGAATGGATGAATGAATGAATGAATAAATGCATGAATTAATTAATGACTGACTGAATGAATTAATGACTGAATGACTAAATGGTAATTTCTAAAGTGAAAACAAGCATGTGAGTGGTAAATATGGCCAGTTTTTATTTCCACAGGTATCGTTTTCCTCACATATGTGTAATTATAGCCCTAGTTTTATAAGTGCTAGCTTCAGACTGCGTGGGCGCATGGTGACACTTGACTTTTCGTATTGCACACATGTCTGCATGCAAGCTAACATCTTGTACATTAAATATCACGCTGTTTCTGGCTGGGAAGCTGGAGAGCATTTATGAATGGCAAGGCAACAGTCTGAAGCCTATTCACACTGTTCCTCAAGAGATCTGCGAAACTGCCAGCCTCAGACGTCATTCTCCGCCACCGACGAATGTGACAGAAACCTTTTTTTTTCTTTTCTTGTCTTTTACACCTCTAAAACACACTTGCATTCCTGCATGTTTGCTTATGGTGATGAGAATTGCCCCACTGATGAATGACTGAAACGTGTCTGGTTGGGCTGTGTGTGTGAGGGCAAAACTGAATGAAAGGTTTCATTCAGGGTTTGTAAAGCCGCTAAGGTTTGCTCTTCTTTCTAAAGGTATTCAATTCAACACTAGTCTGCTGTGACGTGAGTCCAGATATAATCTAGAGAGGTGAAATCAACCAAGGAAATATGCCGTGTGTTAAATAAAACCACGGGCTCAGTTTGCTGGACAAAACACCGCTTGATATTGTGTAACTTCAATATTTGTCTGTGTTGACAGAAGACAGACCTCCCCTCTTCACAGCTAACCCTCTGTGTTGTTGCTGAGAAAATGAGATCTTATCGCTAAAATGGCAAACAGCTTCGAAGGTGTGATTATTTTTTCTGTGTTTGCAGCAAATGGATGCTGTGTCACACAAAATAAAAAAAATGTATATAAAGCAATTTTGCTTCAAATAATGTCAAAAAATTGGGTGTGTGAGGTTTTGTCTGTTTCAGGTAAGATAAGTCATCTGTTTGTCAGACATCTCAGTATCATGTGTGCTGATTTAAATGGCCAATGTTCAATCATCGGAAAATATTAGCCTGACAGAAATGGCTTTGAGGAGGTGGACGTTAATTAGCCGGTTACTCTGAGTTCCCAGTCGCTGAACTGGAGAACATGAGTTATTTTACTCCACTACATCAGTACTCTGTTTACACAGTTTAGTTAATCTGAAAAATAAAGGCTCTGTGCTTGCTCTAGTAGAAAAAAAATCTTGAATTTACTTCATTCACAAAGGTGTAAATTTAATTGTTTTAAATTCAGCAATTAGCTATCCAGCAGTGCTTGCAACCCACCAGCAGACTTATGTTTTGATGCTAGAGATTTACAGTGCTGGGAAAACAATATTTCCCCCTTTACCATTTTGTTGCAGATCAAACAAAGACAGGCAAAGATAACCTGATTGAATACAAAATTAGGTTTTCAAATTAAAATAAGATTTGTTAAGGAAAACATTCGATCAAAAGCAATCCAAGCAAAGTGAAAAAACACTTTCCTGCTCCCTGACCTGCAGAATCTAGAAATTAATTTAAACCCACATAAGAAACAAACTGACATCTATCTGTCTGGAAAGGGAATTTGGGACTCCAGTAAAATACAATCACTCCTACAAATGATGAAAACACTGAACGTTCCCAGGATTGGCCAGCCTACCAAGATTACTAGATTACTAAATTACAATATTAGTAGAGTGCAGGTATGGATGGGTGTAACAGAGAGTCAAAGAAAGGCTTTGGAGTGTCCAGGTCTAAGTCTGGACTAAAGTCTAATTAGATACCTATGGAAAAAAGTAATTGGAATAAAGGGCCGATTGGAATAAAAATGTGTCACGTAAACATGGTAATCGGAATATTGTGATCAATCAGAGTTAAATTGTAATTGAATGAGATGGGTGGTTTATGCCGACTGACTATCCCATCGATATGCAGGGAAATCGGGATCAAGCTGTTCCGAATGTAGCAAATGGACCTGGGTGAGAATGTGCGCCCGAGGACACTCCCGTGTTTTTAAATGCATTCTTGCACAAATGCCCTTTGCACAATCAAATTCTGGACATACAAACGGTTTTAAAAAAAATACTCACCTGTACACTGTGACTTCTCCTGCATTGTCTACATTTAAATTGTTTACTTTTAAATCACTGCTGCACCTATACTATAATTTAATTTTACTGCAATTTACAAGCTGTATGCAACGAAATTTTGTTCTGTACGCACTCTGTGCATACAAAATGACAAATAAAGTCAGTCACTAAGTCTAAACGTGACGTATTTCTGCTTTGAGTGGGAAATATGTAGGGGCGCAAAACTGTCTGTGATCCCGATACAACCTTTCTATTCGAAACATATAAATTATATTTTTTTGTTGCTCAGCAAAGACAGAAGTTCTTCTTCTTCTTTGTTTTTTTGAGGGAAATTTTATAAATGCGGTTTTCAGAGTGGTTCTATTCTGAATAAAGCCAGGTGCATATAAACGCACATCATGATCAGATCAATTGATTGTGTGTCCATATTAATGGTACAATCCGATTATTTTTAGTTTTTTAATCCGAATTCATTTGAACTAACCTAACCAATTCTGCTAAGAATGGTGGAACAAAGGTCTTCAACAGTGATGTAAAATGCTTATTTGCAGTTGTTGGAAATTTATATGTAGTTGCTATTACCCCCCACGTTAGGCCAGGTTAGTTTGGTTATCTTTTTTCCACTCATTAATGACATTTTCATTTCAAAACATCATTTGGTACTTACTATGATTATCTTTCTTAGACATTGAATTTGTTTTGATGTTAGAAAACATGGACGTGTCAAAAAAGTAAAAGCAGGAGAGGACTGTAAGGGGACAAATAATTTTTTATAGCAAAAGATTTTTTGCCAGGATTAAAGTTTATTGAGTCTTGGAACTGATAGAGGATTGTAAGAGCTCACACTTTTATTGTCCTAGTTACTATAACATCATCCTACCCTAATTCATGACCAGCTTTATCCTCTCTTTTACTACCAAAGCATAATTTACAAAGTAGACTTCAAACTAAACAAAACTTAGAATTAGTAATTAAAATCATTATCTTGTTAGATAAATTTTCACTGACGTACCTAAATTTGGAGTTTTTTGTAGACATTATGAATAGAACATTCTTTACAACCAAATGCATTGGAAACAAATCCACTTTTAGGATGCTTTGGCAAATGCACATTTTATCGAAAATATTAGCCTTTTATACAACTGTAAAGCAGACTTAAATACATAGATTTTATATAAGCCAGGGACCACTGAGATAGTCTCATAGCATTTACAGCGCGGTAACTTGGACAAAGTAGCCACAGGATCTTCTGCGGACATGTTTAAAAAGTCCAACGTTCCGTCTAGAGCCGGTTACAGGATCACATTAGGGGAAGAAATCTTTCCGGACGGTTTTTTATCTGCTCTTGGAAGGAAATGGATCTTGCAGGCAAGAAACTGACAACACTGATCTTGCTAAAATGTTAGATAGAAACCCAGCAGAATAATTTCCACGCTGAACAACAGACACTTTTGCTGATTATAGGATATATATAAAAGGCAGTAATGACCTAATTTCTTTTATCTAAATGGAATTCATTTGCCAGATTCTCCAACGCGTCTCTTATTTGTTTCTTTGTTATTTATTTATTTATTTATTTTTCACCTGCCCACAGGGTTGTCCCAGCCTCGGCCCCCGGAGCACCGACACCTGCGACTCTTCTGCTCCTCCTCTCTTTGACCAGCGGCAGCTCAGAGTGGCAAGGCCGGGGACCATGGGACGCAAGCTGGACCTGTCGGGCCTAACAGACGACGAGGCAGAGCACGTGCTGAAAGTGGTTCAGCGTGACATGAAGCTGCGAAAGAAGGAGGAGGAGAGGCTGAGGTGAGATGACATTCTCCTGCCTCGGTTTCTTTCTCTTTTTTTTTCCTCTTTTCCCACGTTTGACACTGAAAGGACGATTTGACAAGAGCTGATAAAGGAGAGCTGTCAGCCATCTGTGAGTGAAAATGAGCAGATAAAGTGACGATCAGCTGGCTTGTGTTGTAGTGTTCCCTGGTTATAGCAGTTTTTCCACGTTGGTGTTACATCTCTAAAGCGCGATTTGCTTTAGAAAACAAAGCATTGCCCTGTGCATGGACTTTTGGATCATGTTGGTATAATTTTTTTGTATATCATTAAACCTTAAAATCAAGCTGTTGCATCTGTCATAATCTGCCCTAATCTGTCTTTGTTGTGGCATATTATGTCATTTTAAAGCACTTAATTGCTTCTTCGAAAAAAAGTTATTTTGATTTGTTGAATTAGATGATTCACTGTACTACTATAGTGTCAATAGAATCAGATCATAAAACCTTTTGGCCTTGATTCTGCGCAATATTCAGTCAGCTATGCTTCTGCTCACATCTCCACAGCGTGACTGCCGGCCTCCGAGGGCCATTCTTATATTGTGAAATATTTCAACAGCTGTCTATACTTTTAATGTAGCTTTATCCTAAAAAGATTGATTGATGACGAGTAATGCTCCAGAAAAACAGAGAAGCAGCCAGACACCGTGTTGCGCTTTGAAAGGTCTATTAATGAGAATGAGCCTGGAGCTGAAGATGCAGGCAGGACAACTTTGCTGGAGACTACTGTGGCAGGTTGGCAGTGGCTCGCAGCTCTTTAGGACAGACTTGGGTCATGCACTGGAGGACAGGGACAAGAAGACAGATCAGTCGGCCTAAGGAAAGGTGCGAGAGATCAGTTTAGGTTGAGTCCAGAACACAGTAGGCTGCGTAGATGTCAAAAACTCGGCAAGGAAGGACTAATCTGTGAAGGACAGAAGGACGGTGGTGGAGGTCAGAATACTAACTCAGTTAGGAAACCTGCTGGCTGTCAACTAACTCTACTCATCTACCGCCTTTCTGCTGAAGTCTGGTATATATAGGCAGAGAAACAGGTGAAGGAGATGAGCTCGCTTGAGCTGCCACAGGAGGCAACTCAAGGTGCTTCAGGTAATCATGATTGCAACAGTGCAGGATGTGTGTGGCAGCGAGCAAAACATGACACTTATTTCCACATCATGACTGCCTGTGTTTTTCTGGACTGGAAATATGTCCAGTTTGTCTCTTTTGTACTTGAAGGAACAGAACTTGTTTCAGCCAGCTGTCTGGAAGTGCCTTGCCACATGTCTGTGTGTGTGTGTGTGTGTGTGTGTGTGTGTGTGTGTGTGTGTGTGTGTGTGTGTGTGTGTGTGTGTGTGTGTGTGTGTGTGTGTGTGTGTGTGTGTGGGGGGGTCATGACAGTGTTACTCTATCCCCTGTACACCCATAAAAAAACTTGACAGTACATTTCACCATCTCAATTAAAATCTTTACCTCTGTTGGAACTGTAAAATGGGAAGGTTCTGAAACTGTACCACTGTAGCACATGGGTAGCACTGTTTTAAAAGTTGATAGTTGAAATACTTACATTTCCCAGGTGTTAGAAGCTACCGCACCCTGTCGGCGGTCAAACACCTTTGGTTGCCCCAGCTCTTCTCCCCTAGGGCGACCTCACTTGTACTTTAGAGTGTTTTCAATATATGATGCGTGAAACAGAAATCTAAACTTTAACTGGTTTAATCTAGAAAAGTCAGACAAATGTTTACAGACACGTCAGCGCTGACAAGCTCTTGATTGAACATGACGAAAGGAAAATCAATCTGCGACTGATCCTTCCTTAAGCATTATAAAAAAGTCTAGGTACATGCACACGCAGGGGCTGTACACTTCCTAACATGTCGTCAGTAAAATAATGTCACCACTGGGGTGCTATCTGATACGTTGTGCCAAAGCCTTGTGTCCTAGACTGCCAAGGTGAGCATGCCACATAAATCCTATATCTAACACAGGAGAGTTTTCAGTGATAACAATTAAAGCAAGACTTCTGGGGACCCCCAGAAAACAGTTTCTAATTCTGTTTAGCATTGATTATGCTGATTCTGCAGTAATGAAAACAAACCCACAGCAACTTAAGCAAGCTTTAAAAAAAGGACAATCCTTTCATTCATCACGTCAACACCTTTGACCAAATATTACAATAGAGGCCTTAAAGTTTAGCTTTAGTTTTACTGATTCTTACTTAACCTGCCAGTGTTTTGGTCCAGATCATTCCCATCCCCTCCTGTCCTTTACGCCCTGCTTACAAAACTGAGAGCCTGGGAGGACTCATTTACTTTGCTTCCTTGTGGAAATTGCCAAAACTATGGACTCTGATCCTCCCTGGGGGGAACATTTCAGCAGAACAGTTTCACTGTATCTGCTGTCCCGACAATTTCCAAAATATGTTTCTATCAGCTTTTTTAATGTGGTTTTAGCCTATAATTTTGGAGCCCCAAATATTCCCCGACTTGGCCTAAACACAAGCTATTTTGTCATGGAGACGTAACAAATCAGTGGTTTATTGTTCCTGACTGGATGCCACAAGTGATTAGACTGCTTGAGTTGGAGCAACAAACATCTCGGCTAAACTCTGAGGAGCATAACAAAGTTATATCACAGAGCAGCATCCAGCTATCGGTATGTGTAGCATGCATGAAACACGTTCCGTTTTCCCAGAAACACTTTCAAAGCAAAGACGTTGTACAACCAAAATGCTCCGCTGTAAAAAGTTTCAACACCAAGCCGTCAGGAACGATCAGAAATAATTTATGGCTCTGAGGCGGTTATTACCGCTTTTTGCTGAAAGAAGATGAGCTGGATAATGGTGATTTATTTGGCAGCAGTTGTTTATGAAAGCAATCAGAATCAGAATCCATGCTGTTTTCCTTCTGCTTTCCAAAGCGGCATTTTTCTAATGGATTTTACATTCCAGTTGACAGGTTGCCTTTGTTCTGCTGTGGGGTTGGACCGTGTGTTACTCAGTCGCTGATATGATAGACTCAGTCCCATTATAGACAAACATAAACTGTATCACAGTACCAAAGAAAGCTGTCATCTTTTGTTAGGTACTGTGTAAAATATTAATGCCATTATTGCTATACGTGATGCGTATTTAGAAAATTTCAAACTGACTAAAAAGTGAAGACATGTTTGCAGAGAAATCTTAATGAGTGTGGCAGTAATATCACAGTTTTTATTGTCATCAAGTTCCTTTTATTGCTCCTGCACGGCTCATAGAAGAAAAACAACGTTTTGTTGTTTCATTTAGTTTGCATCATTTTTAGCAGCTTCTCAACCTTACAATGAGATCCTAGTCCGACTACATCAAAGTTAATAAAATCAGGGCCATCCATCTACTTGTGGTTGTGCCAGTGGATTTAAAGTACAGTTAAACAGCACACTATGTTTCATTAGTGTTAGAAGGGGTTCATTAACTCACACACCAGTAACATTAGAGACTGAAGCATCAGTTTTAAGTGACTCGCTTAGATATTTTTTTTGAATTGGAATTTGTACAGGACAGCTTTGATATGCTGCTCCAATTTGAATTGAGAAATCAAAGAAATGTTATATGTGAGTGATCAATGACATATTAATCAATAACATATTGATGTTGTGTAAATCAGCAAATCTTTTGTTCTTGTATTTTTTTTTTTACTTTATCAAGCAATTACATTTTTCTGTTACAGGATTAAGTGTCGAAATCCGCCTATTGAATTGTTGAACAATTATGCTCTGCTGTTTGGCTCAGGTTTACCTTTAGCTATATTTGAGTCTAGGTTTACAAAAAACCCAAAAAAAGCTATTTGCTGTTTTATTCACATTATATTTTTCAATCAGTTAATCAATAAGCTAAGTAATTTGTAACTTTCATCATTAGGAAACTTAAGCTATATTTCTGTCTTACGTGACAGGTAACAATGTTGTTATGCAACATAGCTACCTTGTATAATTCCTTTAAGACAATTTTTTTAAGCATTTTTTTCTTCATTTAGGTAAGCTGTACAGAGTTACCACCATTACAAATTCATGTCAGGTTTCATGACTCAGCCTGTAGTTAATTTAAAGCACCCCATTTTAATTTACCTCTGTCCTGTATAATAAAAGTTCTATAAATGTCAACATACTGAAATGCCATAAATATGCAAAGGAAATGACACAGATGGCTGTTGAGCTATTTTTGGGGAGTTTGTGCAGCTGTTCTTTAAAATGAATTTTAACAAGGGCAGCTGCTTCAAAAGGTAGCTTTACTTTTGTATATAATTTTGTGAAATTAATGACTTTTTGACTGTCCGTGTCCACGATGCTAATGGAAAAAAAAAACCTAACCTAGTTTATGTCTGTCTTTATATGTACTGAGAAGATCACCGGTCTTGCTGCCCAGGCTTGCCGCGGGTGTGTCTTTCCTTTGCAAATCGATTTGTTCTTTGGTTGTGCGCGGTGAGATATCTGATACTGGTTCTGTTGAGCTCGCTTAAGAATAATGTGCCTCAAACAAATTGAATTACACGAAATGTCTGTGTTTGTTCCATTGTTCATCCATCTGCCTCTACAGTATGTCTGTGTGTTCTCAAGGATGCTGCATTTCGATGAAAGCCTTGAGGAACACATAGAAGGAATGTCATCTTGTCTGACAGGAACATTCACATGGGCTGAACCAATTCAAAGCTCATTGGCAAGTGCTACGAAAGCTAAAAAAGCAAGACTTGGTATTGCTCTTTGTTATGTTTAAATAACCATGCATGAAAATGTTTGCATGGATTGGCACTTCCACTTTAAAAGTGGAAAACACACACACACATTCTCGTCTTGCTATATGTAGTGAGGACCATGTATTGATCCTAAATTGATCATTGATCCAATGATCCTAAACCCTAACTATTTCCAGTGTATACCTAACCCTCACCTTAACCTAAACTCAACTCACACCTTAGTCCTAAATCTCACTGTTAACAAAATGTGAAGACCAGCAAAATGTCCTCACTTTGATTGTGAAATCTGAAAGACGGTCCTCACTCTGATGCCTAAACAGGAGCACACGCACACACACACACACACACACACACACACACACACACACACACACACACACACACAAATTGCACACAAAGTGGTCCCCCCTTAGCTTGCAGTGACAGATCATGGTGCAGTAACTATATTTTGCAGTCTTAAATGGTTGCTTCAGTGAAGTTTGCTCATGAATCTTACACAGATATTGTATCTGACACCTCAGACACCATAATGTCTCGTATCTGCAAAAATGTAAGTCGTTGCAGTTTATGTCATAATGAAAGAAAAGGTCAGTTTTGTTTTGCATGTCTTATCCCACAAGCAAACACACACCGCGACGCTAACGATGCAAGGGTTTGTAAACAAGCGTCTTAACATTTACGCTTGACCATTACCGATGAGAGGAAGCGACAGTTTTGCTTTTTCACGGTTGGTGGAGGCTAAACAGGCAGACACAAACAGCAAAAAAAAAAAACAAAAAAAAAAAACACACAAAGACACTTTTAATGCAAGCAGAAGTGTGGAAGAGATGCAAATTGGGAAGTGATTTAGAAAGCCTGTACCTAGGCAGGATGGACATCTTGCTTTTGTGTTGCATGTGTGTTACTTTTTGTATCAGTTGATTTCTGTCCTGATGCTCTAAATATAAATCTCTGCCAACTTGATGCTCTTCCTGTGAAAGGGTTGATGTGGGATTCTACCAATTAGCACTTGTGAGCTGCTGCACCCCTGCCCTCCTTTGTCTCAGTGGCTCTTCATCCTGATAGGCTTATTACAGGTATGTAGCTGCTGGATGCTCCGCTGGGAGAGCAGGCAGGCATGAGCTTAGTTGACAAATAACACAGGCCTTTCCAAAGGAGACAGATGGGGAAATTACTTCAGGCATAGCCAGGTTTTCATGACACAGGCGCTGTAATATTATCACGCTATCTGAAACCTGGATGGACACAGAAAAGGGATTTGCTGAACTACATGGATACGTATTCAGATGTACAAAGACAAAAAGAAAAAATAGAGGAGGAGTAGCCATGAACAGAACATTGAATTCACAATGATGGTAGGTTGTTTGAACACATATTAATTGATAGGTGTAATATTTTGTAGAGATATTACACCTACTCTGATTAAAATGTCATCAGAATTTGCATTTATACCCTGGGTCTGTTCAATGAACGGATTGGAGAACTAACAACATTATAATTATATGTGGCGATTTTATCAAAGACTTTCTCAATTTTGGAAAACGCCTGTGCAAATTCTCAGTTATCCGGATCCCCGCAACAGCAAACAGGCTTAAATCGGAGGGAACCAGACTTTTGTTCAGTTCTTTCTGAAAATGTTCCTACACCTATCCAGTCATCTTTGTCAATTCTGGTGGCTCCCAATTCTCAAAAACCACATAATTTTATCAAGACAATGCCCAGTACACACAGTAGAATCCTGTCCCATTCTAGTGCCCTGAATGATGATATAGCTACACAAGATATTATAAATAACTCTTTAGGTGGACTATTCATCAACAAAACCAGTAATTATACACCAGTTTTTGTAAGATATGATAATAATATATGAAATTCAGATATGTAAACAGAAAACCAACTTTGTGACAGCACCGTGTCTCAGTAAAGCTCCACGCAGAAGTCGGGATCTATAAAAAAACTTGACAGCGGCTACTTCCGGTGGGGGTGGCACCCACAATTGACTACACATATTACAATACTGACTTTTTTGTACTTTGGCTCAGGCCATGTGCAATTTTTTTTACTGTAAAAGGTTAAAAGTTTCCCGGATGTGCCAGATTTTGCTTCGTTCTTATTCTTTTTTTTTCTATCCGATTCTTTGAGTTTAGCTGAGTGTGATGTGGGAGGCAGGCAGGTACGCCACACAGGAGTCACCCTTGGAGGTTAGGGTCGTTTTGAGAGGCGGCAGCGGAGGATGTCATTTTGTCAGGGACAGCATGACCTCCATTTCCGTCTGTGTTTATTCTCCTTGGTCTTTATCGGCAGATGACTCAAGCACAGGCACACAGCTTTTTAGATAAGTGGACAGCTTCCAGAACTGCATTCATTTTGAGCCAAGATAAGAGACAAACTGTTCATATGAATCAGTGAAATGGGTGTAAGTGAAATGTAGAGCCCAAGCAGTGAAAGAATATTAACGCTCCCTTGAGGCTGCGCTGTCGTCTCGTCTTTTACAGCGGCACTAAAAGGGGACAGCTTGACCTGCCGACAAAGAACTCAGGCTTTTTTTCCCCTTCAGTGCAGATTTAATAATAAAAAAAAACACAACTTATAAGGTGTTTATTTATAAGACACAAACATTAGCTTTTGTAATGTGTTTTCTTTTTTTTTGCTGAAGTGGATTTGCCAGACGAGTGAACTATTGACCGCTACTCGTGCCTGTTGTGGGAAATTCCAGAAATCAAATAACTGGTCCAATGCGGCTTTGCTGGTTATCAAATGGCTCTATTGTGTTGTAACAGACATTCATTATTCCTTTCTTCTCAGCGTCCAACACGTTTACTTTGTGCTGTAATCCATTGTGGGGGTCCAATGTTACCATGTGATGTTTACCAGCATCAACGTTATCCATTTACATGTTTCTAGCTATTTCCTTAAGGCATGGGTGCAAGGACATCCTGTTTTTCCCGCACTTTCACTGGTGTTTAAATTTAGCATCATGTTGTCAGTGCAATAGCATCCTGATGAGCAAGGCCAAATTTAAACTCAGCCAATCAGAACCAGACTTTGGCAAAAATTGAATCCAATTTTTAGAGAAGAGAAAGAGCAATAAAGTAAACCATCGCCAACCAGAGGCTGTGTCACATTAATTTTCCAACGTGTGATCATTTCACTCAATTAAAAGAAAGATTTAAATTTCAGACTTTAACACATTAATTCCTATTTAAAGTTAAGTAGTCATTTGAAACCTCTTCTGAATTTGGAAATTAACAAAATTAAGAACTAATTTACTAGATGCCACCAGTATCTCCACTCAGTTCCTATTACCCATGATGCTTTGCTGGAATTTTGACCTCTATTCTTACATGATAAAAAAACATCTCTTAAAGCAAATATGGATTAAAACATTTTGAATAATCAAGTTTTAAACCTTAAACAGTATTATATAACCATAGTTGAATTATATGTACCAGAATATTTAGCTGCTCTGTCAACTCCACTGCTACGGAAGAAGAATGGATGCAAAAAATACTTTAGTAGTGCTCAGGATTACAGCAAGGTCACTGACTTGATGCAATTGGCTGCATCTCTTTAGAAATCTTGGCATGATAAACTATATTTGACTGAATTGTATTTATAGCAATAAAATGAAATGTATGTATGTATATCAATATAATTCTATTGATTTTGTGAAACATTTCTTTAATCAGAATCAGAATAATTTTATTGTCATTGTGCAAGAAAGCACAATGAAATTTAAAGAATAACAGCTCTCAAAGGCAGTGCAAAAAACATAAATGAAATAAAATAAGTGTAGTAGAAACAAAGGAACAACCGGGATGTTAAGGAAAGATAAATAAATGATGATCAGGGTTTGGTAGAAACTGGTCTTTTAACTGACTCGATATCATATGTGTAATTTACTGATGCTACACAAATACACTGAGTTTAATTTAATTGATACTTTGATGTGTTTTAACAAAACATTCAGGAAACACTTCTTTTATGCGCAATAGTTAAAAACATTCACATGCTAAAGATTAAGGACACTTCCACCATTGGATATGAGGTTGTTTTTGATAAATCGTAGTCTACATTAACAATGTAGTTCTAGATGCTCAATTTGGATTTTTAATTTTTGCTGAAATCCTATTTTAAAAAATATATAATTGAAATTGTGTGTGTGTGTGTGTGTGTGGTTGTTCATACTACCAATTAAATGCAACCCTTTGGCAATTAAAATTTTGCCAAAGGGTAAAAGGCAGAATAAATACTCACAGGAGCATTTATATTTAATTAACACACACATAAACTACTCTCCACACATATTTTGAACATTTTACATGCGCAGCTTCAGTATCACGAGGCCCCCAATATAACACAGGCATGAGTGCAGGCTGCTTCTCTGTGCGCTTATAGCTTGCTTTCCAAGCGCCTGTTGCCTCTCTCCGACTCGCATGTGGACCCGTTTCTGCTCGCTTGGGAACTTTTGTCAGTTTGAGGGAGAAAGTAAACCGCATGTGATTGGCTACCTTTCAGGAAATCCCGCCTCTTGAGACTGCACTGTTTTCTTCATATATGCATGATGGGGTTGCCTTGGACTACTGGTGCTGAAGACGAGTCTGTGTGGACGTGTAGGGAGACAGCGGACGCTTTCAAAATTAACCAGATCCGTATCCGATATAGTACCGCGTATAGAAGCGGCAAAAATTTTATTATTTTTTTTAATTTTATTTTTTTTGGAGGGTGGGGTTATTTACACTATGGAAAAGTCAAGTATGGGTCACATATGGACAAAATATTTGGGATTTGGGTCACTTTAACGTGCTGTGTGAACCTAGCCTAAGAGTCCAACAAAAGCATTCTGTAGGAACTTTGTGAAGTAGTTAAATGTGTGAAAGGTCATATCTGGTGTGTTCATGTACCCTACATCCATTATTGGGCTAGAGTTGCTACACAAGCATTGCGGCTTCATTGTCACTGGACACTGCTCAGCTTTTAAACATGAATAACCAATGAGCGCCTGAATGTAAGGCGTCACTGTGGAGCCTCGTCAGAGTGCGGCTGATTTATACAGGCGATTACCTCATCTACCTCTATCTTTGTCGTGAATCTGGAATGTATCTTGCAGAATGCAGTCACCGAAGTGGGTTTTCATGTAGTTAATTTTAGTCTAGCTGTTGTTGAGGCCGTTGTTCTCTGGGCTGTGGTTTCTCCTCGGTTGGGTTTAGCACATTGCGTTGTTAGTGTGGGTTATTTGTCTGAGTCATGTTGATGTGGATTGTTTTTGATGTGGAGGTGTGTGTACCAGCAGTGCCTTTGTGTTTTTGCGCATAGCAAGCAGGGGCGACCTTGTTGTTCCTGTTGCCTCATTGTCAGAGTAATTCTGTCAGAGATCATAATACATTTTCTGTCAGGATAACTTTATGCTGCCTGAGGAACATTAATTTAGGCAATACTAAAATGTTGTGAAACAGGATTTTTTTCTGTAATCTTGCACAATTCTTTTGTCGGAACCGCTCAGTGTTGACTTTGTATTTCAATATTATTTCTCCTGGCTTGTTTGTAAATGCTCTAACCTTGAATGTTGTGCAGGTAGAAAGCATATCTGCGCATATCAAACGTTGTCAGAGTTTGCTCGTTCATTGGGATTAATTTCATCTTATTTTTAGGCCTATTAATTATTTTTTTAACCATATGTTGGTGATTTAACCTGCTGCTCCTATAACTCATAAAACTTGAGAATGGGGAGCAAAACTTTGAATGTATTTGATATTTTCTGTAATTAATATAAGTGTGATTGCATATCAGGCTAGAATTGTGATCACTACAAAAAAGGATGTTGTTCTCTTGCTGAGCAACATTTAGCCAAATAGTGGATGATTTATCCACTGTATTTGAGCGGCATTTAAATTATGTGACAATTATAGCTATAGTTAACACAGTAATCCTGTTCAGAAACACTTTTTATTGTACTTGTCCTTCCATCCTGAAAGGAAGTAGCGAATACATTATGTATTCAGAAAAAGGAGGTTAGTGTTTATGAGACGATTGAGGGGAATGCCATCTCCCCTTAGTGTACCTCGTTGAAAAACCACACTTGCAACTTTCTGTGCTTCCAACCAGAAGCGGTCTTGCAGCTCTGTTCTCGTTCTCGCGGTAAGATGAACAGCTTTACGGCAGCCCAATGTAAGGCCATTGGCATCAATAGCAGCATTAGAAGTCTGCTTATTATAAGCAAGGTCTGGCTTGTTTTTTTTTTTAAGTCACAGGTTGCTGTTTATTGGGCTTATTTTTTCACCGTGAAGTCTCTTATTTTGGCAACAAACTAAGCAAGTAGTTTAAGAGCTAAAATAGTCCGGCTCCCGCTGCACTACAGACAGCGGTCCAGTGACTCCGGCCACTATCCATCTGCATAAAGACATCTCTCCATCTCTCTCACCTCCTCCTTGTACCCTTCCCTCTCCAAAATAAGCAAGAGCTAAGAACAGACTCACCCACACTGCGTTACGCTGGGCTCACAAAGCCAGTCTCTGTCCGCCGCCATACATACGTCTCTCTCTCTCTCCGCTTCTCTAGCTGCTTTGAAAGTGACAGTCCGCTGTAGCTGTAGATCACACGGAGGGGAGCGAGTGTTTACGACAGTGCTATTTTCATAAGGTCCTGTAGGGGGAGCGTCACTTGAAAATTACTTAGTGGGGCTTTAAAAAATGTATCCCTGTGGGAGCTGCAGGCCTGTAAAAACTGACCAATCACTGCTCTTCACACCGAAGGGCAGGGATTGGTCAGAGTTTTGTTCCTGCTCTCACTCACTTCTGTCCCTCAGGTTCTGTGGGTATCACCCAGTGGCGTCTCTGGCATATTCAAAAAGAGACTTGGGGAAACTTCTGGAAAAATTGCAGAACCCTAACTTTAAAGAAAATCTAAAAAGTTGGAAACTTTAAGACGCACACCTTTATTTTTTTATTATTGAGCTTTTGAAAAACTAAGGAGTGTTGTTTATCCAGATTTTTTTCGTTCTCTTCAGAATCATGCCCCCATCCTCTACCCCTTTTCTACACTGAAGTTGTATGCATCTATTTCCGTCTTTTGTTACAATATTGAAGTTGTTTATTGTACAATATTAAATCCCTGGAGAAGGAACAGCGTGAACGATAAGAGTGAATGTAAAATTATGAACACAAACAGTTCAGGAGTCTAATGGAGAAGAAATGTGAAGAAACCTTCTGCTTTGGAGAATTATGAGCTCAAACTTTCAAGATCTAAAATGATGTTGACTCCATAAATGACTCTTCTGCCTGCTTTTTTTGTTATGAGGATTTGATGCCATGTTGCCACGCAGTGAGTGTTCCTGCTGACTTCTGATCAGTCCAGTTCAGCTTTAATTAGCTTCTTTTTTTTTGTTGGGGGCTACAGAGCTGCGACGGACTCTGTGATTTCTAATTAGTTTGGATATGACTCTTTGTGGATGATATTATCACAATTAAGCTTAATTAAGAGACAGAAATACAGCCCCCTACTGAGCAGTGATTATACACGGGCTTGCTGATGCATGCACCACTCAAACACAGAACGACATACGACATCTTACTTGTTACCTCAGCGGTATTTGGACTTTAGTGCCATCAAAATGAACAAAGGTTATCTGTTTTTGTGACTTTAGGTTGAATCAAGAAAACTTGACAACAAAAAAAAAAAACATGGGATCATAGTTGGAAGAATTAGGCATTTGTTATTCTGTGTTTGTGTATTAGCATAAAGTATTATTAACAGATGGTTGTTCACAGCATCTGATAGAAGGAAGACTCTGATTTCCCCCAAGATCGACAAATCAGCAGATCTCCTTTATCCACTGCGTCCGCTGAGTCCACAGGATTGGCTGATGAGATAGAGCAAAGCTAATCCGCCGCAGCTACTTGTAGAAGGGTTGCTTTCATGGCGCATACGCTGCTTTGAGCTGACGAAGTAGAGAGCTTTCTCCTCAGTAACCTTGCCTGCTCGAAAGGTTTTTGTGTGTCTGTGAAGACTCCTGCATGTGGCAAAGGTTCTGCTGAATCAAAGTCAAATGGAAGAAGACAGATCAGAACGCAGATCACAGATCAGTGCATAGCGTTGTGCTGCTCTATTAAACTGTGTTTCCATCAGGATAAACTCCAGATGTACTTGGAGAAAGACGGAGCTGTAACTTTTGCATTTCTTTTGGCATCCTATATCGTTTCCTTGTGATGGTGACAAAATGTCAAGTGCTGCTTTCAGAAAAAAAAAAGAATAATTGGCTGCAAGAAAATTGAAAGTGTTGTTTTGCGTATTGGTTTCAACCGTTAAATCAATTTACTTCCAATACCTGCTTCTCTCCCCCTCCTCCTCCTCAGCTGCTCAGTTCCCCTGCCTGTGTCTCTCCTCCTACATCTACAGATACTCATTAGTGCTGTTGTTGAAATGGAGGTGAGGCAGGAGAAGATGCTCTCTTTCCAGGAGAATGGAGCAGTTCATATAGCGAGACGACATGCAGCCTAATTAGTCAGAATAATTCCCACACTTTCCTCCCTCCTGGCCAGCTCTTCAGCATATTCACAAGACTGATTTACCATCTGGAAAGCTCATTCAGTGAGCCGCTTCAGATTTTAATCTAGTCTTTGTTTTATGTTTTTTGAGCCATCCAGAGATGGACTTAGTGGTGTTCCCTTCACATTTGACCTCATGCATAATCTAAGTGAAGTTGGGTCTAAGGTGATAATGGTTGGACTTTCTCCATCACGATTCTCTGGAAGGGCAGCACCTCATTCCTCAATGCACCATAATGATGGAGGGAAAAAAAACTTTTCTGAATAAAAAGACTTTAATGCATTTTAGTAAATCTGTAACCCAAACTTTTTTTAAATATTATTATACCGTATTAAATTTCACTTCTAACTATTACAGATTCAAGAGGGAGTAAGTGCACAACTACGGTCTGTATAAACACATTCAATACATTACCCAGGATCATATTGGAAGCACTGTATCACCATTTAGTGGTCAGAAGTATAGTCAATTATACCCAATTTAGCTAATTTGTATAATAACCAGCTAAGTTTATGTCTGGGGAATATACAATATTTAAATGAGCAATTGTGCAATCCGATTGATAGCAAAAATTTACAAATTTCTAAAAGTGCCGAGTAGATGTGTGGAGTCCACCATTACATTTGTTTTACAAATACAAAGTTAGGTCTGATCGAGTGTGGGGAAAAGAGATTTTGGAAATTCAAATGACTTCACCCCTTTCGTCCTATTCTCCAGAATAATGAGAAATATGCAGTGGCAATCAGCAGCCCACCCCTGGGAGGCCGTCCTGACTTAATTCGTTCTCACATATTTCTCCATAAAAATCAGAAACAGCACAAGGTCATCGGCTCAGATGACAACAGAACTCTTTGATGTCTCAGGACGGTGAGTGGAGAGGTCTCCTGGGATAATTTGTCCACTGGCTTTGACAGGTACCATCTGCTGTTTCTCCCAGATAAAATATGATCTCGTTAAATATCTCTAGATAAACATGGCAATCATGCCTGCAGCTTTCTTCAGCAAAAAAAAAGCCACCAATGTACAACGTCAGTGGTTTTGATTTGGTGGTGGGCTGAATAAATGGTCAGAAATGTAGGTGCATTTTGCTGAATTAATGAAACGAATTAATGAAACGATTAATTTCATGTGTTTTGATTCAAAAACTGAAACTATCAATGTATGCGGCTAAGCTGCTCCCACTATTTCCTGAGTTTTTCTCTTTGTAAATCTTTTTTGTAGTCTGTTTGTGTGATTTTTTTTACCATGGTTGTTTACATAAATGAACCGACAGTTTTGTGGACACACATGTTTTTATCAAATAATTTTTTACGATACTCGTGTTCAGAGACCACGTCCAGGGCTCCATTACACCAAAGACGAGCTGTTAGCTCTCTGTAGCTCCACCGTGCCGCCTCCTGCCAAGTGACCCAGTATAATACACACAGAGGACCCGCGGCGGCATCAGCGGTCGCAGCCAGAGAAGAAGATACTGGTCCTGGGAAATTAGATCCCTTCACAACAAACTGGATTAATTGGAGGCCCTAACCCACCATCAGCCGTCTTACTGAGAGCGCAGCTTGGTTATGCTGACTGAGACGTGACTAAACATGCTAACTCCGGACACAGACAAAAAAAAAAAATAACAAAAAAATAAACATGGATGATTTTTATTTATTCCGGGCTGACAGAATCAAGGAGAGCAGAACGATGAGAGGACGGGGTTTGGCTTTATTTTTGAATTTCACTATTTCACTATTAAAAAGATGCTCCACATTAAAGACATAGACAGCTCGCTGTATGTGAGGACATGGGGCTGTGTCTCTGACGTTCTGGTCTGCAGCACGGGGGCCTAGCAGAGAACCATGCTGGGGCCATTCCTGTTCACCCCTGCACAGCAGTCCTCTCCATCTACTCCCCAGGATGCCATCTTCACAAGTTCTCAGACGACTCTGCCATAGTTGGCCTGATCACTGGGAAGGATGACTGTGAGAACAGAGAGAGGACACAAGACTTTGTGGACGGGTACCAGTGGAACCTTCTCGTGATCATCGTGGTGGATCTCCGCAGGCACAGACCCATCACACTGACACCTGTAAACATCTAAAGAGCTGACGTTGGAGCTAGTGGACTCTTATGGGAGCCTGGGTGTTAGCCTGCACGATAAACTGGACTGGAGTCACAACACCGCTGCTCTTTACAGGAAGGGTCAGAGCAGACGCTACTTGCTGAGGAGACTGAGAGATCTTTTGGAGTGCAGGGGTCATTCGTGAAGTCCTTTTTGACTCTGTTGTGACATCAGTCATCTTCTATGGTGTGGTTTGTTGGAGAGCTGAGAGGAAGCAGCTTTAGATAAGCTCATCCGGAAGGCCAACAGTGGAGAGATTCCCCCTGGACCCAGTGCAGGGGATGGGAGACAGAAAGACTAATTCTCCCACCCATGCATGAAGCTCATGCAGAGCATGAGAGCTCCACTGGTGACAGACTGCAGCATCCTAAATGCACAAAGCAGCAATGCTGCAGATCCTTCCTCTCAGCTGTTAGACATTCCTTCTGTTGTTTGCATTGTTTTTCCATTTCTTGTAGTCTGTAGTTGTTATTTATTCACAAAGATACATGCACATTTTGAATATTTTTTAATTATCCTACTCAGTTGCACATTTCTTTTAATACAATATACATTTTTGAATAATTTCCCCCATAATTTCTCTTACATCTATTTTTTTTAACATCTATTTTTTACATTTGTGTAACTCTGCATGATTCCATTTGCCTGTCACTTTGCTGCTGATAAACCTGGATTTCCTCCCCGAGGCTCAACAAAGGTCATTTCTATTTTTGTTAGTTTCTGTTCTACACACAAATAATCTGTTTTATTAATTTGAAGGATTATGGCGTACAGCTAATTATATCCAAATGTTTGTCTTTCAGATAAAAAAAAAGATCAACAAAAAATATGATCATTAAAAGAGAAATGTTAAGTTACGACCATGTTATGGTTTTACACAATCATCGCGGAGACTAATTGACTTAGCAGAGCTCCAAGAGAACCACAGGCAGACGTATTAAGGACACGGGCTACAACTGATGCATTCTTTATCCCTGCGCTTCGCTTAGTGGGCCAAGATATTTAATTTTTTTTACGTGAAAGTATGTTCTGCATTTTATTTTGCGATCAAGGCCCTAGCGATAGAGGGGAGAGTGGAAAGCCGCAGAATTCAAGTTGGTTCATTTCTAAAGTGAAGTTTACACAGTTAGTGATTATTTTGGAAGACATGCCATTTGCTGGTGTTGCTGCACTGCGTGTTTACACTGTACACAAAGCACAACTTTTCAGTGGGCCAACCTTTAAGAATAAAACAATTTGCTGTTTAAAAAACATCATTAAAACCAGCTGAAGTAAATGTGTGAAATATTTCACTGTGTAGTGACCCCAAATAACATACTTGTTTCACTTTTTTGATTTATTTACTGAATTGAACACATTTTTCTTCAGCATTTTAATTAATCTATGTGCACCTCTATGCGAACAATTATCAACCAGAACATTGGCCAAATGTCAGTTTGTGTTGTTAAAAAGACACAGGAAGATCGCAAACCTGAATTAAAGGTGAAAATTAGACACATTCTTTCAAAATATTGCATTTTCCGTCCCCTGCTTATGCATTAACCGGTTGTGAGTTCCCAACCCCCAACACTGTGAACAACTGCTCAGGACGATATCAATGAATCACCACTGATTGGTATCTTTAAGAAAACTGTGTTTGTCAGCTTTGTTATATTTTCAGGTTTAGTTTATATTTTAATCTCTGGAGTATAAAGGATTACAGTCCATTGCTTCAGTTTCTAGATGGATCAAGCGGCTAGCGGGGGCTCCAGTGTGTGAAGCCATTGCAGTGCATCAGCTGAGGTCTGCTGGCTGCATAAACTGTAATCCGATTACATCTGATGACATCATCAGTAACAGAGCAGCTAAATGTGTTGCACACCAAGCAGGGCAAATACACTAAATTGAATTTAGGTGTTGTGCTTTCCCTGCAGCGCTGCGCTCCATCCACTTAGCTGTTTGGGGATATTCCTCCGCTGCGGCATCTTTGACCTCAAAGTACGCCAGTTTTAACGTATAAAACACGGGAACTCGCCTGCAGCATTTTGTGTAAAACAGGATTGCCGACAGAGCGGTTTTAAAGGTGGGACACGGGGAATGCTGTGATTCACATTGAAAACCTGTTGGTTTTATTTTGGGTCCATTGATTCTCATTTTCCCCTCCACTGGGTCCAGGTAGTACCAGTTTGTGTGTTTATTTGGCTGATGCGCTGGTTTCCTTGCGAGCAAAGGGGCAGAATTTGATCAATATCTACTTTAGGGATGTTGCTGCATTCAATCAGCCAACACAGCACGGCATATAACAGTCTTTAACCCACTTTATCTTGTTTCTGTCTTCTTTCATCAGCTTATCTTCATGCAACAGTGTTGCATACATATTTGGCTCAGAGTAGAAAAGCCCAGCAGGACTGAATTCATGTGTATGGTAGAATATCTGGAGACCATCCACTCTTTTCTTTTAATGATTGCGAGCCGAATAGACATTGCTTTGATCTGTTTAATAGGCTCACACTTCTGTTAAAACTAACCATTAAAGAGCCCCGTAAAAGAGTTTAAATGGAAGCATATCCCCTCATAAGTGCTACAAACTGGGCTTAAACCTTATACTTAATTTCTGAAGTCTTAACAGTGTTTTTATGTGCTGCTATTAAGATTCGTTCTGCTCCCTATTCATGTGGTCTCTTTTTACTTCAATGCATTTTTAGTTTTTTTCTTTTGTCCACAACATACAGCTCCTTTATGTAAAAAAATGCCTTTACTGCAATCTGAAGAATATCTATCTATCTATCTATCTATCTATCTATCTATCTATCTATCTATCTATCTATCTATCTATCTATCTATCTATCTATCTATCTATCTATCTATCTATCTATCTATCTATCTATCTATCTATCTATCTATCTATCTATCTATCTATATTAATATATGTGTGTGTGTGTGTGTGTGTGTGTGTGTCTTTTAAAAGTAAACTTGAAAGCTTTTTTTCATCTTATAAAGTTGTAAATCCTTTTTTAAATAAAAGAATAGAAGGTGTGGTTTGAATTTGTATTTAGCCTCTCTGGGTCAACTTTCCAGAACCAACGTTTTGGGGTATATCTCTACCACCTTTCCATATCTAAATACTTAAAACATTGTTCATTCTTTTTTTTAATGCAATATCTTTATGATTTTTTTGTACAAAAACAATAAACAATATTACATTTGATAGTATATTAAGGTCCCATCCCAACATTGCCCATCCTTCTTTGCAAAACTCTCCAGTCTGAGTAGACTGAAAGAAAAGGATGTTTGATCCTCAAGTATTTTGACAGATCAGCCGACACTGGGAGTTATAAATGTTTACTGTAACAGACCACCAGGTTAATACAATTTGATCTAAATCAGCGATGTCCAAAATCACTCCTTAAGGGCCTGCATGTTTTAGATGATGTGCTCAAAACACCTAAATCAAATGAATGGTTAATTAGTAGGACCTACAGAGCTCGGTGAACTGTTAAGGAGGTAACTCAGCCGTTTGTGTTAGCTTTCTGTCTGTGGCTGTATGTTCAGGGTATGAAAGGAGACCAAGCCTGTTGCAGATCCATCCAGCTTCATAATCCCCACATCATGCTACTGCCACAACAGTGTTTCACTTAGATGTCCCAAGCTTGGAGTGTTGCTTAAAGCCTAACCCTGTTTTTAACATCTTTAAAAATGTATACTTGTGCTGTCACTGATCAATATCAGAGGCATGTTTTTCATAGCATGTTTAAGGACAACAAACATGACCAAAATGCTTTAGAAAGTAATCAAAAAGAACAAGCGAAGGGGTTAAATCAAATGTAAAAATCAATACAACACCCTAGTGCCCGCCTTCCAAAGATTGGTTTTAGCCAATCACTGTGTCAAATTAAAACGTAAGCAGCAGCCGTCATGAGAAACCACAACAGGGTAAGCTAGTCAAGACATTTCTTGCTGTTCTTCTTTCAAAGAAGAAATGGATGTGATGACAGCAGCTATACATGCGTCCTACTGCCTCGCCATGTTTGTGTTGGTTTGGCTGTGGGCTCAGCCGCTCTTGCTTTTGTAGCACTGGTATGTCCCGCCGTAAACCATAATACTGCAACGTGATTGGCCCAAACCGTTTTTGGCTTTGGGCCAAAGGGACACAAATGGTCGAAGCCGAAGAGGTACAAGATGGATTCTCATGTGCTTGCAAAAACGCAAAAATGCCGTGAGAATTCCTCTTGCAGGCAAGATTAAACTTGACCTAAAACTTGAGAAAAAAGTGAGTTTTTGACCCTGCGGTCAATATGCAAGAGATTATGTTCACTAGGCCTGCAGTGTTCCTTGGTCTATATAATGCTGACTGTTCACTAATATTCTCTAACAAACCTCTGATGCCTTCAAAAGAACAGCTGGATTTATACTGAGGTAAAATTACACACAGGTGGACACATTAGGTGACTTCTGAAAGTAGGCGGTGGCACTGAATTTCCCCTGGAGGTATTAGAATAAAAGAGGCTTGATCCAAATACAACTTATGAATGTTTCATATCTCTTTCCCCTATTTGCTACCTGGTGTTGGTCTATTTCTAACATTTAAACATTTTGCAGTTGGATTTAAAATAACACAGAAAGGCTTAAGAAATATGAATACTTCGAATACCAAGTTTGTGTTCTGAGTGTACATATTTACACAAAGTCTCCCTTCTCAAATTGACCGAAACAGAAAAAAAAAACTATCCTGAACCATCTCCTAGTATTTGTTGTCTCCTTAGATATATGTGTGTTTCTAAATCTAATGTTCATGGAGCAAAGCCAAACTGGTCTCTGTGGAAACCAAACACGACGTCCTACACTCCTCGTGACCTTCAACCGCAATCAGATTAAATACAGAGAGGGACTCACCAAATTATTGCTACCTCCAGTTTATCCAAATTAAAGATGCCCCAAAGTAAAGTGTTATTGTTAGAAACTTCACTAACCAACATCTTGCCCTCTAATCAAACTGAAATGGCTCGAAACTCCAAGAAGCGTCATCTAAAGTGCACAAATGCGTATATAGAGACATTTTCAGATGATCCGGAACGTTTGGATCAGTTGGTGACAATCGGTTTTAAAATAAATTCATCGGTGTCGGTCGGCAAACAACATATATTCTGGCTTTAATTAGCCAGACGTACAGGAAGACTTTTCCCTGACTTGTAATCAAAACAAGCCAATAATGACAGCGGAAAGCCTTTCCAAGAATCTGCATCACCGCACTGAAACGTCCCCGCGGTCTGAGGTGAGAGGAGCAGGCGCCGGCGTTTATGGCTCCATACGATAGGTTGAGACACCTGTCAGTCAGTGGGAGAATATGTTAATATTATCTGCTTGATGACTCTATCAACTCTGTAATTTAAATCAGATTCTTGTTGTTTAGCTGTTCATTTAATTACGCTTACTTTCATATTACCCTTCAGCCTGTTTACATGGCTAGAAAAAAGACCCAATCGTATAATTTGAATTAAATCACGTAAGACTAAACTGTATCATTTAGTGATTTGGTTCTCTCCCACCGGTGGGTCTTTCTTTGTGTGTTTCTCAGGAATTGCTCACTGGTTGAGAGACGGTTTTCAAGGGATTATTATGAGTCACATCTGGAGCACCAGCGGTTTGCTCTCCCCCCGTCTGGTTAATGAAGGCAGCAGTGGCATAAAACGTCCTCTTTTCTTCTAATGTTTACCAAGTGGATAGCTTTGAAACATATTTTGTGAAGTATTAACATTTTGCCTCCACAAGATTCATGTGATATATGAAAATGTAAGTTAATTTCTGCTTGTTTAATGGCATACCTGGCGAGGATGTGTAAAAAGTGTAAAAATATAAAAATCGTTCATTGCAGTAGCAAAATCTTAAAAGAGAATTATATGATATTTCTAATTGGAGTATGTTTTGTTCAGAGGGTGAAAAAATCCCACATTATGCAAAATCCTAACGACAACAACAATAGTGGTTGTAAAATCTAAATGCTAAATCTAAACATTTTACTAAAAATGAATAAAGTAAATAAATTTTTCTGTACGTCTTGCTTGTTTTGAAGTTAAATTAAAATATCAAGGAACCTTGTTTCCTAAGGGAGGGTTAGAGGGTGATGAGGGAACCAGTTCTCTTTGCCACTCTTCAAAATGGGAAAGGCAAGAAAACAGACCATTTCAGTAAGGCAGCTGTGTGTTGAGCATATGGCTCTAAGAACGTTGCTAATCAGCCAAATCTACAACCAGAGCAACAGCTTGGTTTTTCATTGGATAATGACAACTTTATTCAATCATTTCTTCTATCTTTTTTACTCTATCCTTCTTTCGTTCTTAAACTTACCTAAAAACTTTGATTAAAATTTTTGTTTTCATCTTCAGCAAATGTTATTTTATTCCCTCATTTGCCATGATGCTATAGACATTCGCTGTGCAAATACATAAAACTAAACTAGCCTATAGCAAGTATAAACATGACATCTTTAGGAGCCACACTATAACTTTACAAATTTTTACGCCTGTAGCTCACTCTGGTTGCACACAAAGATTTTCCGATTAAATTATCGAGTCGTCTTGACTTATTATATTTCATTTTTGTTGTTTTACATTTTGTTTTTGCTCTTTTTGTTAGTTCACGAGGTGCTTTTGTTTATATTTACCATAAAAAGACCATGCACACATGCACGCAATTAGTAAACAACACGCAGTGGAGCCAAGCGAGTCAGCATCGCCCAGCAGAGGTGTTAAAAGAAAGAGGTTAAGTAACCCTAACCCTACAGATCAGGTTGATCTTCGACTATGCTGAGCTGTCACTTTTCTGTGAGGCATTGCAGGATGGTCGGGTCTACTGGCTCCCACAGTAGCTGTGTCAATTGTCGCCATCTTGCTTTCTGATAGTTACGTGGGTACTGCTGGTAGATGGCACAGTGTTTATGTCTGTTGATCGTGCCAGGTGCCAAGTTCTTTTCAGGCTCAAAAAGGATTAAGTAAACACTATCAAGATGAATGTTTTGCATATATTGTTTTATTTAAAGATTAATACTTGGATTTTTTTGGGTTCTTTTTATGGTCAAAATACATTTGCCATGCCTTCCCTTTAAGGCAAGGCAAGGCATGGCAAATGTATTTGTATAGCACAATTCAGTACAGAGACAATGCAAAGTGCTTTACATAAAATATAGAAAAATAAAACAGAATAAAAGCAAGTAGGAATAAAATGTAGAAACCAGTGTTGTATAAAGTACTGAAATCTTGGAGTCAAGTAAAAGTATAAGTACCTCTCCAAAATATGACTTTGGTAGAAGTCCAAGTCAATGACTGAAATGTTACTTAAGTAAAAGTCGTAAAGTATCTGAAATGTCTTGTACTTAAGTATAAAAATTACTGTAAAAAGAGATGTACTCAAGTGATGTAATAAAAAGTATAAGTAAAAAGTAAAACATAGCAAATGCAGTTTGAATGACATTTTTTATATTTTGGTAAACTTTGAAGGTCAAATTCACTTAAAATAATATAAACAACAAAGTGCAGGAGAAATTTAGACCAAGTTTGGACAGAAAATACAACCTTTTTGTAAGCTTTCAGTTTTCCTTCTTCAAGTAAGGTCAGTGCAATGCACTTTAAAATTATACACAACCAAGTGCAGGAAAAGGGGGTGTATACTAAGAACATGGTTAAGTGATAAAGTGATAGTTAACCTACAGGAAGTGGTAAACCTGCTATTAGATACACCTGCGGTTGCATATATCATTTAGTTAAGAAAATTAGGACTCTCTGCTATTAGATGCTCTACCTATACCACAAGGTTAATTTAACCTGATTTACCACTGAACCAGCTTCTTATCCCATTGGTGGTGATGAACAAGACCAGACAAGTCCCGACTTTGTCGCAGTGAATCAGAAGGTGGGGTCAAAACACTTGCGTGCGTGAGTCTCTCTCTCTCTTTTTGTAACGAGTAACTAAACCAAACATTGAAAATGTATTGGAGTAAAAGTATGCAATTAAGTTCAGAAATATAGTGAAGTAAAAGTAAAAGTTATCAAAAATGTTATACTCAAGAAAAGTATAAAGTACTCCAAAATATACTTAAGTACAGTAGTGAAGTATTTTTACTTCATTACTATACAACACTGGTAGAAACAAAATAGAACATTAAAAAGAGTTAGACTAAAAAAGTTGAACTAGTGACTAGTTAAGGGAGCTGTAAGTAAGATATTTACTGTAAAATCAACTTAAATCAATGCATGGATGTGCCAAAATTTTCTCCAATTGAATAAAAACAAAACTGAAGTAATAATATTTGGACCAATAGAGGAAAGATCAAAAGTTAGCACACAGCTTCAGTCGCTTCAGCTAAAAACCACCAATCAGGCCCGAAATCTGGGAGTAGTGATGGACTCAGACCTGAACCTTCAAAAGCATCTAAAGACAATTACAAGGTCAGCTTTCTATCACCTGAAGCACATTTCTAGGATTAAAGGACTGATGTCTCAGCAGGATCTGGAAAAACTAATCCATGCGTTTATATTTAGTAGAATTGATTACTGCAACGGTGTTTTCACAGGACTTCCTAAAAAGTGGGTCAGACAGCTGCAGCTGATCCAGAGCGCTGCTGCCCGCGTCCTCACTAAGACTAAGAAAGTAGAGCACATAACCCCAGTTCTAAAGTCCTTACACTGGCTCCCTGTATCTCAGAGAATAGACTTTAAAATACTTCTGTTAGTCTATAAATCTCTAAATGGCTTAGCACCTAAATACATTACAGACTTGTTATCAGTGTATCAACCCTCCAGACCACTCAGGTCTTCTGGCTCCAGCCTGCTCTGCATACCTAGAACCAGAACCAAACATGGAGAAGCAGCATTTAGTTCCTATGCTCCGTTTATCTGGAACAAACTTCCAGAAAACTGTAAAAGTGCGGAAAGCCTGAGTTCTTTTAAATCAAGATTAAAAACACATCTGTTTAAAATTGCCTTTGACTGTTCTAGTTAAACAGTTTTACTGTTTTTAATGTTCTTTTTTGTTACTACATTCTATCCCTACTTGCTTTTATTCTATTTTCTATCTACATTTTATTATTTTGGTATATCTTAATCATGTAAAGCACTTTGTATTGTCTTGTACTGAATTGTGCTATATAAATAAATTTGCCTTGCCTTGCCTTGCCTTGCCTTAAATCATTCTCTTTTATCACCTGGGATGAAAGTAACATTCCCTATAAACAATCAGTCCTCTCTATCAACAATCTCTTAGTTACATTTTTCTCTCTTCAAACCCAGAGTCCAGAACCACTTTGGTTTAGTGTGTAGCCCGTGTTTATTTCCTGGTTCCTCAGCCAATCTTCTGAGATTTCCCAGGGTTCAAACCAAAGAGCACCATTCGGTATTTTATCATGGCAAAAGAACAGCAGTCTGCAAACATGGAGGCCAGTAAGAGAAGCAGATCAGAACTAGAACAGAATCACATAACTATTCTGTGGAAGTAAAAATCCACGACACCAAAACACCGTTAAAAAACGGCGCATTAGATTGTTGTGATTGGCAAGCTGTTGTACAGATTTGAGCCACAAGATCAAAGTCAGTATTACCTATAGCTCCTTTGAATACTCATCATCAACTTTATTTATAAAGAGTTTTAACAACAGCCACAGCTGACACAAAGTGCTGAACATAAAAAAAACAATAAAATGACTCTAAGGGATAAAATTGAAAAACTGAGCACACAAGAATAAATTAAGAAACTTGCTACAAAACAAAATAAAACAATGCAAATACCTATAAAACCATACCAGTAAACATTAAGTAAAATCCAATGTCAGTTTGTTTGAAGCCCAATGAGTAAAAGTAAGTTGAGGGGGTCTGTCGTATGTGCAAGGGTAGTGCGTTCATATCTTCAGGGCCCCAATAGAGAAGGCTCTGGCTCCTCTAAATTTACGCTTTGAGCTGGGAACCACCAGTAGCCACTGGACAGTGGACCTAAGAAACCGATGCAGGGTGTAGCAGTGGAGACGCTCAACCAAGTAGGGTGGGGCCCAGTTATTTAAGACCTTAAGAACGAAGAGAAACATTTTAAAATTAACTAAAAAATACACTGGGATCCAATGAAGAGAAGCCAGGACCGGAGTAACATGCTCCCTTTTTACGTGTTCCTGCAGCATTTTGCACCAGCTGCAGCCGGGCAAGTGAGGACTGGCTGATTATAAAAGGGACTGCTCTCATACTGACTAACCTACATTTTCTCATGCGATAACATTTTCAGGAATGGAGCACAATGTTCCCTCCAAATCCCTTACCAAGTCAACATTCAACTTGTTTTATGTCGTTTTAAAGTAGATTCTTCATGATAGGTCCAGAATAATCCCCCCCTCCCCTCTTTTAGTTTAGTCACCTGATCCACTTTATTTTTTTCTTGCCTCTCCAGCTTCCCTGCAACAAGTCAATTTTCTGTCTCAATGCTTTCAGGTTTCTTTTTATTTTTTCTGTCTGGACGGATAATATGGTTGCCTGACACATATTCCATTTCCCCCAGCTGAGGACCCTGTAGTGAAGCCTGTCTGACATCCCCGCTTTCACCTTTCCCTTTCTTGTGCAGCCATTGTGGACAGTCAATATGGAGGCCTGTGCTGTGTATCACGGTGTAGGTGGATTAAGCCGTGGGGACTCTGCTCGTCAGCTCTGAATCACTGCCAGTCGTACGTCTGCAATTACAGTTGTGGTCTAGTGAGGAAAAGCAGTGGTGGAGACATGTGGAATACATATTTAGACTTCTTTTGGCTCTTTGGGGTAAACCAATATTAATATTTAATCGAAATTAAATACATAGCCGGCCTGGGTAAGCATTCTGTCAACTATACTTAGCAGCGTTCAAACCTTTTTTGAAATTACTGTTGCAGCTCCACCCAGTTTTATCATTGTAAGGTGTTTTTAAGGAACTCACTGATGATATCAGTCCATTTCCTTTCGTTGGAGACTCAGTATGGGCCATAAACGGGTTGTTTGAGCAGCTGCACGGCTCGGATGCCGGGGTGAAAGATGCTGTCTCAAGCATAGAGAGTAAATCCACTGTTCTGCAAAGTGCTGCCAGCAAAACCACAAGCAGGATTGCGAAATTAAAATGGCAAAGATTTATGTCCTGTAAGCAGGTTTGAACGGAACGGAAATGTAAAAATAAAAAAAAACGTGGTGTATGAATGAAACAATGAGTGCATTGTGCTGAATTTAGCTTTGCTTTTTAATATTATTTGTCATACCCGTCTTTCTCGCCTTCACCACTTCAGAGAAAGCCTTTATCTTCATCATTATAGCTGTGTACCCTTACAGCTGGATGTCAGCACTTTGAAGACAGTGTTAGCCTTTAAAGTCCAGCATGCTGCCAAAACAAGCACAAACATACAAAAGCTCCACTACTTACAGACTGCTCTGTTGGCACAGTGCTAGAGGTAAAGGGAGCCAATTTATGCTCAGCTTTACAACTTTTCCCCTGTTTCTTTTTCTTTCTTTTTTTTTTACTGCC
This sequence comes from Fundulus heteroclitus, assembly GCF_011125445.2. Lineage (NCBI taxonomy): Eukaryota > Metazoa > Chordata > Actinopteri > Cyprinodontiformes > Fundulidae > Fundulus > Fundulus heteroclitus. The sequence goes on from NC_046381.1 coordinate 18,850,829, forward strand.
TTCCTGTTGTGTCTCAGAAAGGGAGATTTTCTGACCCATTAAAATGCACTCCCACCCTCCAGACACCCTTGTCTGTGTGCAGGCTTGCAAAATGACCTTCTCTGCTGGACCCATAGGGAGCACTGTTGTCCAAGTTGTCATGTCTAAGCCGGAGTCGCCAGCACATGGGTGCACTCTGTCTGTCCCAGCGGCCGACCACAGGCCTCAGACCAGACCGAGAGACAGACAGCCCGCTCGCTTCCAGGCTCCCGCCAATGTCACCAGCGTTTCCTGTCGCATTTTCCGACATTGCAACCACAAACTTAAATTCATTGGGATTTTGTGAGGAAGACCAACAGAAAGTGGTGCATAAAAAGAAAGGAAACAATGGACATCTTTCAGATGTGTTGCAAAAAATATGTGATACATTTCAACCCTTCTGACAGAGTACTTTATGGAAGCACATGTTCCTGTCATTACAGTTGTAAGACTTTTGGGGCGTGTCACTTTTAGCTTTAAGCTGGGATTTTGTTTTTGTATTTTGCCCTTTTTGTCCATTATTCTCTACAAATCAGCTCAAGCTGAGTTATATTTGATGCAGAGCATCTTGTGAAAGCCTAGGCTGGACTTAGGTCTGGGCTTTGAATGGGACATTATAACGCTCAGCAAGATTATCGCTTTTTTTCAACGACTTGCTTATCGCCACTCGTTGAGTGTGGTGTCCACAACTAATACTTGTCCTGTCAACAGATTCTTCCACTTGGGCTGCGGACTGATGCAGCAACCCTGGAGTTACCAGATACATCTTGGCTGTTTCTCCAGTTAACATTCTTCATAGTCAGCCTGTGAGTCAGCCTTGATTGAACTCTGTGAGATAGCCTAACGCTTGGGTTATTGTTTTATAACCTAATTGTGTTTTAAGCTTCTCCACAGCTTCCTCCTTGACCTGTCTGCTGGGTTCCTTGTTCTTCCCGATGCTGTTTGCTCGCTAATGTTCTCAAACAAACCTTTGGGGGCTTAACAGAACAGCTGGATTTTTACCAATATTAAATTATACACAAGTTCAGTCTAATAACTATGTGACTTTTAATAACCCCAAGGGTTTTAGAAATAATTTCTGCCTGAAATTATACTACCAGTCAGAAGTTTGGACTCACTTTTGTCATTCAATGGCTTTTCCTTGTTTTTATGACTTTCTGCATTGGAGATGCATTGGAGATGCATAGTGAAGACATCAAAACTACTACAAGTATATTGCATATCTTAGCTTTAAAAAAAAGTTTCAGTGCAGGCAGTGAGCTGTGATCTTGACAAAATGTACTTTTCACCTCATGAAATGAAATGTTTCAATAAAATTGCTGATTGCCTGGTTTGTAGGACTCCTTATGCATATGAAATAGTCTTTGGTTAATACATTTACCCCTTGGAGCATCAAAATGTACCATTGTGCACAACGTTATGTCAATAATGCAATGTGTAAAGCTTGATTGTACTGAAATGTACTGCTACGAGGAGAACCTGATATTCAAGTCGTACACAGTGAATAGCAATAAAAGTTTATTTAGAATGGGCAGAAACAGGAAGCTGTCCAGATGATGATGATGATGGCTGAATATAACTGTTACTGCTGACCAGTTGATGCAGACAGAAAGGGACTTGATAAAGGCAGAGGTTGACTTGATCATGCAAAGCAGGCGATGTTGCAAGCAGAACCTGACCTGACCAGTTGAAGCAGACAGAACCAGAAATGAAAATGCAATGACAAGCTTTCCAAAAGTCGAAAATCACGTTATCCTAGAGATGGCTGGTTTGAGCCCGTAGATGTGTGTTTTGTGTTGTGTTTTTTCAAAATGTCTGTCATGTTTAGAGGACCTTTAAATCTCTTTAGGTATGTTTAACCCTTTAAGCCCAGAGGCTTAAAGGGTTAAACTTTTTTCAGGAGCAATTTTTGTTTGAAATTACATATGTGTTTTAAATCAAGTACAGCTCCAAAGTCATAAAGTGGAAATTTAATTGTTAGTTTTTGTATGACACCAGTCCTGCAAATGTCACTATGTCTAACTTATGGGTGATTAAACAAAGAAAAAATCTAAATTTTGGGCCTTCGTAAATTTTATCCCAAATAAACACTTCAAAACACCATGAAAATATAAGAGAAACTCAGACTTTAGATCCAGATCTTGACTATAACTGCAACAAATCTGGACTGAACCAGTTGAAGCATATTTGTTCCACAAAAGTTTTAGTGGGTGGTGTGCCAGGCAGACATGTGATTTTGGCAAAGTTGTGCCAAAATGGACCAAAACTGTGCCAATTGTGTTTCCCCCCATAACAGGGATCTGGTCAGAAAAAAGTGCAGATTTCCATTGTAGGACACCTTCTGCATATGACATAGCCTCTGGTCATAACATTTCCCATGTGTTTCATCAAAATTTACTAGGGCTGTACAAAAAATAAAAAAAATTTGTCGCGATTAATCTCATATTTTCAATAGTTAACTTGAGATTAATCGCAAATTAATCGCATATCTTATCTTTTTATTTCTGAAAGCTTAAAAGCCTATTTGGGCATTTTAATATGCAATTTTGCAGTAAATGACACTAGTAAAAAATATGCTTGTACAACAAGTATTTTTATTTTTTATTTTTCAAGCACTTTTCAGAATTGGAATGAATGAGTTTAACATTTTGGTGCCCTAAAATGTTAAACTCTGGCCAATATTGGCTAAATCACAAATCATAATGGCCTGACGTTTACACAATGTGTAAACAAATGTGTAAATAAATAAATATTTTATACCAAAATATTTTTTTGTGCCTCCTAAACAAATATAGAAATGGTATTAAGCATTTACATATAAATTAATACATGTTACATTTAAATGAATTTAAATGAAGTTTTGTTCATTATTTTACTCTCTCACACTCATCTAATCCTGAGCTTTGACACCAATAACAATAATTTTTTTTGTATATTTTTGCATTCTGTTTATATCCACATTCATACACAGTTTTTTTTTAAGCCTGGAAAAGGTTTTTCATTTCCAGGTCATTCCAGAGTCTTACACTTTGCTTGCAACGGGGGCCGGAGCTTAATACTCTTTAAAGAGAACTGTTTAGCACAGCTTCATGTGCTGACACTGTAACTCCAGGTACTTCATTTGGCAGTGTGATTCAGCCTTAGTCTGTCAAATACAAAGACAACAAATTAATAAAAATGGTTTATGGGTTGGGTTTCTGCAATGTTATCATTGTGTAAAAACTCATCTTCAGAACCAGTCTCTGCTCAAAATGGTGATCTGCACCATGTAATCTACTTTTAGCAGTTATCACCGGTTATTGTAAACGTAAACTGCAGAAAATACGGGCAGAGTTGCTCCTTCTGCCTTTACTACCGTCATCTCCTATGTCATTCTAGAGGAGGATGCGCTCCAGCATGTTATGAGGCGGAGGGATATTTCAGCTGGTTGTACTCAGTGTCTGTAGTGCAAGCAGGTCTCTTTATAACTTTATAACTTATTTTAGAGCCCAAATAAGCGACTTCACTTTCAGAAACAAGCCCAAAAAAACGCAACCTGCAACTAATGAAATTTACAAGCAAGAAAAAAGAAGCTCAAAGTCTCATAAAATAAGCGGATTTGGCAACAGGATCTGTTTTGCTACAGTCTCTAGCTTTCTTGGAACTACGGAAAGCGCCGAGGGCAAATAAAAACACAGTCCAGAGAGTGCTGCAGGGAAAAAAACATTAGGAACGGTGTGTTTTTAAAAAAAAATTGTCGGCGTTATGGTCTAACAAAGTTAACACGTTAATAACGTGTTAAAACTGACAGTCCTAGTTGTGCACAACAAAATATCAATAAAATGAATAGAAAATGAGATGAATTGCACAATTTTGTCTTTAAACAGAAGTATTTTATTGAAAACAAGAATTATAAATCCCAAACTGTCTTAAAATGTAGAAAAACATAAATGTAGGTACAAGTGGCTCAATGTCAGGGTCACCTGGACTGTGCCACATATCCTCGCTGTCATCAGGCAGACGTATAGCCTGACTAAGCTGCTTTGAAGCTTTTTTCCCTCTTTTTGTTGGTTTGGGTGAGCTGCTCCTCTGTCTTACGGCAAACTGAACATTGCGCTTCCCAGGTCTTAAGGCTCACCGTAGATGCCTGGGAGTGGCTGATACAACTCATCTTCTTATCCATTTTCGCTGTAGAACCAGTAAAATATATGTTGAAGAAAACATTTTATCTAAAAATGAAGTTGTGTCGGACACTGACTTATAATAATCATAGAAACATAATTCTAACGCGGTTATAACCAGTTTATTACTGTAGATCTTTGAAGAATAGACATCTCACCTTGAAGAAGATAAAGGCTCAGCTGAAGTGGTGAGGGGCAGGGTCTGCTGTGTTCCAGATGGTCCTGCAATGTCCTCCTAGCTGTGAAAATATAGAAAAAGTGGTTTATTTAAAAATTTTCTGATTATAAGAAAATACATTATATATTATGACCAGATAACATAAAAAAATTTTGTAATGCCGTGGATAATGTAAAAGCTTTATAACGTTCCTTGAATCAATTCCACCTAAAGTTCGTGTGCTTCCTTTGCTCCGGGGATGAGGATGGGTGGGTTAGGAAATTCATTGTAAAATTTTCTGATTACAAGAAACTTAGGCTTATTTCCTTCTGTATTCATGTGCCCACTTTCTGTAATAGCAGACACATAATGTAAAGATGCTGGAAATAAATAGTTACAACACACACAACACAACTTACTCATGAACCGGATCTCTCTGAACATTTCCCCAACTTCTTCCACTTCAATATCCAAGCTGCTGTCCGAAGATTCTTCAACTTCTCCATCACTGATATGTCAAATTTCCTCCAAAGTGTCCCAAACAGTAATTTTCTTCTTCTGTGCCATTATTATATTTGATGATCACGAGAGAAAAGAAATAACACCGAAAAGATTCACGAACAAACGGAGCAATCTGCGCTCAATGCTGCCGTGTCTACAGAGTTTACGCTCAGAGCACGCCTGTGTTATGCACAGAAATTGCGTCACCGAAACAGACCCCTGACCCCTTGTTGGAAAGGTAAGAGCCTCTAGGTTCCAACAATAACAGCCATGAGGGGGCGGGAAAAAAATCGTTGCATATCTCCAGCAGAATCCGATATGTAGGATGGATCTTTAAATCTCATTTTATTTGTTTACACTACTGTAAAACAAAACTTACTTGTGAAAAAATAATTTTGCGACTTGTTTTAGAAACTTTAAAGACCCCTCTTGAAAGGCACGTAGGTGAAAAAAAACCGTCACCGTGTTTGACCTATATCTAAAAATAGTTCAAAATATCTGCTTGACCCGAACTTGGGCCGATCGGGTGAATAAGGTTACATTACTATAAAGCCATAAGTATTTGAGACATTTTTATTTGTTAAAAAATGTAAATGTACCATGTCCCAATATCCTTTCACTTCACAATGCACTATCATGTGTTGCTCCTTAACATAAAATCTCAGTGAAACACGTTGATATTTGTGGTTGCAGCATGATGTGCTAAAAAGTTAAAATAGTGTGGAAAAACTGCAAGGTACTGTAATGACACTGACACTGGAGAGCATTAGAATACACTCTACATAAGAAATATGTGCCTCAACGTGTTGTAATTGTGTCAAACATGGAGGTTACGTCGACACTTTGAAGGTGGAGGGTATATTATAGAGGAGTAAGACCGATGGTGCTGCCTGAGCCAAACTGAGCAATGCAAGTGTAAACGTACCGAGACGGTAATGGGTGCAGTGGAGCTCGGAGCTGTTGTGTGAAGTTAACCAGGGGTCACATCATCAGGGAGGAAGCGTCTCCTCGGCCCGCTGGGTTAGAGGAGTCCACGGCCCAGCGCGTCCCTGATGATGCTTTTCATGACGCCCGTGAAGCTTTTATGTGGCTTGAATGTTTCACAGTGGTGGGCAATTGGATAATGTCAAAGTTATTTCCACCTCCTGCTGCAGCACTTTGTAGTCTGATTCTCAGCAATTGTTATTCAGCGAGCTGCAGTTGATGGTTGTGTTTTTTAGGTGGAAAAACAGGAAAAAAACGGTCCACTTTGGGACACAGGTGAACTCTGAGAGGCTCAGCGGGAGATAAAGGAGAAGTTATGGTGCCCTCTTGGGGTTTAAGGTGTCATTGCTCATTTCCGCGTCTCCAACTTGGCCTCATTTTTTTTGCTCCTTTATCTCTTAGAGCGTTTTGTTTCGAGACTTTGCTGTCATGCTGGACGGTGTGAACATTTGAATGCCTTTACAAGGCTTCTGTGAGCTTTTTTTGTGTTTTTAAAGAATAAGGTAGAAACGTTACATTTATAATGTCAGAACAGAAGCCTTATTGTTAATGTTGTCCCCTCTACTCTTTCATCCATTACTCATCCCAGTTTTAATTTCCGGCCAAGAGTAGACGGGTCGGTGCACACCAGGACGGACACACAGTTTCATTTACGCATTCCTCAGATGAAATATGCTCAGGGTCCCCGGTGGTTGCCTGACATCTTTGATCATAAATTAAACTGTGTCCTTCCCTATCGACGTTTGCTGAGAGGAGCCAGAAGGGATGATCTCCTGAGGCTCCTCGCACTTTAAAGCAATTCAGTCTCACCTCTGTCTAAAGACAAATGCGAGCAGACGTTTAGTGAAACTTTACCCTGCTTTTACAAGCAAGCGGGGTCGGACAGGTTGAGCCGGGATGAGACGTCTCTTTGTGCTACGCTCAGAGAACGATCGCAATAATTAGCAGGACGCTTTACACAGCGCCGGGTTGACGCGCGCAGTTATTGCTTGAGAAGAGAGAGAGCTGGGGCTGGCAGGAGTTGACAGGACGGAAGGAAGCTCAGGGGATGAGGGTGAGGAGGATGGCTCAGGGAGGAGGAAGAGGAGGGAAATAATTAGCCGAGCTTGTCATTCTAGTGATTAAACACTGATTTAGAAGCGTGCTCACTGCGTGCGCTGAGCTAAATTGGTTGCTCCGCTCTTCGCGGCGAGGTGACACGCGAGGACTGGGTCACCGCTCTGCAATGCAGCAGCGCCGAGGCGCAGCTCAGTTCGGCCCCATCGCCGCTCCATCCGTGCGGCTCTGATTGGAGTTTGCGCGCAGAACAGACGAGTCGGGTCCCGAACCCCGCTCCGTTTAGGGCCTGTTAGTTTTTTGCATGGCTAACACGAGGAGCAAACACTGCACCTGGATGTTGCAGCTTGATAAATGGTTTACATTAGTGGCATAGAGAGAGCGTGTTGTTTTTCCGGGTTAGTTTAAAAATGAAAGATGGATTTTATGCCCTCACCTCCAGTATGAGTGCTGCGTGGCCCGAAGGCTTAACGCTCCAGCAGCTGTACCTTCTAGCCAACTTGCTCTCAGTTTATTAGCATTCTAAGCAGACACGCTAGCTTTCTGATATTGAAAAAGCTGGTACTCCTCACTCCTAATGTTCACATACATAACTTTAGACACTTTGGTTAACCTACTCTTTTCTTGTACACGTTATCCTTGAGGCAACGCACAAAACAACCTTTATTTCTCCCAAGCACAGCAGAGTTTATGAATATTACAAAAAGGCAGTACATATATTTATTTTTCTTACAAGGCTCTCAATGCCCTCTGCGTTTTGCTCCTTTTCGTTTTCCTGGCTTGCTTTTCTCAGACAGGCAGCAGCGCTGGTGTTTAATTCAGATTCACATTGACACAAGCTCGTTACTGGTCCAGTTTTGAACATACAGGGAGGACTAAACTCACCAAGGTGTGTTTTTTTTTGGTGCATATGTTTTGTGTGTGCAGTGTGCTTCATCTCTGCTCTGGATTTACAAAGCAGATTGCATTAAATATATGCCAGTGATGACAGGCCCGTCAAGTCTGGCAGATGTACGCAATATGGGAGCTTTTTTTTGCAGGTTGCAGTTTTCAGCTCATGTACACAGCAGGTGCCGAAGGTATCAGATAAATAGTGAAAAATATTTTTTCACAGAGAGCTCAAGGTCTGGAGAAGATTGAGGCAGTCCTCGCAGGAGGGAAAAACCACATCTGATTGCCTTATGGAGGAGTCACATTAATAGCTGTTCTAAAACAATGATGACAATGATGTTCTAAAACTGGACTCAAAGATAAAATTATTTCAGGTAGTCATTTTGAAAAAAGTATTGAATAAAGATTAAATGCATCAGGTTATTAAATTATTACATGTTGTCAAACATGCAGCATACTCATTTCTGACGTACTGTAAGAAGAGGACAATGTGAGGTCCAGGCTATGTGCTCACATGCTAGTAGATGGAGGGTTTGTGCTTTTTTCCCCCTTCTTACCCCCAGCATTCAGATATAGATAAATGGTATCTATATCATGTGATATGGGCCATCTGTTGGATTTCCTGATCAGTCGCTGCGGCAGGATCATCATTTAAATTTGTTGTTCCTGTTTGCTTTCCATTCCTACCATCCTGAAGAGACAGATTTTCCATAGTTTGAGTTCCAATGTGGAGATATATTACTAAACATCCTCATCCTTTGCTGAGAGTCACACCAGACCAAAGATCTGGTGAGTTAATCTGTGGCCGGCCCTTTATGAAACAATTGTCCAAGGCTGACTAAAATAACAATGTGCCGATATTTCCTAGCTCTACACTGTAAAAAGGGAACTGAGAGTAAGTAAAATTTTTATAAAATATGTATATTTTTTCTTAATTTGAGCGGCTAAATAAGATTATTTGCCAATGGAATGAGAATTCTTACCTCTAAAATAAAATAATCAGACATCCTGCAACTGAAATAAGATTATGGAGATGAATTGTTTTTATTTTAAGTGCAAAAATCTTGTTCCATTGGCGAATAGTCTGATTTACCAGCTCAAATAAAAAAAAAAATACACAAATTTCAAGAGGATTTTACCTAATTTTAGTTCCCCTTTTGCAGTGTAGTGACTGAGTTGAGGTGCTACCAGTGTGTGAGCCCTGGGCGGCAGAGAGCCTGATGTTTTTTGGCTGCACAGAAGGGGTTGTAGACATTGGTCAATAGAAATCAAGGCCACTAAAGAAGTCCACCGGGGTTGGATCTCTAGCCCTCTTCTCTTCCTCCCCACTGGTCCCCATTTCTTTAGGAGATATAAAAGATATCCAATGAGAAACAGAGACGTTTTGTCACACAGTTATTGAGAAAAGTCTAGCAGTGAAGGAGACCGAAGGTCATGGAGCCTATGGGGATGGACTTTAGCTGTTTTCCTCCTTTTTCCCGCTTCTGTATCTTTTGAGTGTTGTCTATAGATAAGAGGAAGAGCCAAGGGGGCTTTTTCACACAGAGTTTAGGGGAAATGAAAAGGTCTCGGCACTTGAATTGGTTCACCAATAAAATTCCTGACGGGCCCTTCATTAATCAAGCCAAAGCCTTTTAAGTTCTCATCAGCAGTAGATTTTTATTACTTTTTTGTCTTGATTTATGTTAGTCCAGTTTGTTGCTTATGTTTCCCATCAGTAAATACCTGCAAATAAAGACTAGTGTGATTAGTTGTTAATTTACACTTTTATTCAGATAATAACCACTGGTAGGTTTTGCTCACAGTCCCACAACATTTTAGTTAGACTTTTCTTTTTCCTGCCAGAATCATCCTAACTTGTCAGATTACCAGGTCCCAAATGAATGAGAATCTAAAACAGAATTTTGCTTCTGAACTTTCAATAACTATTGTTAGTTCTGGGTAAATGGTGTCTTCATAGAACCGTGTTGCTTTCCTCTAACAGCACTGGCTCTGTTATACCGCGGAGAGCAGAAATCTTCTGTTTTTCCATCCTTCTCTGTGGTCTCTTCAGAGAGAAGTAGATTTCAAAGATTTAAATCAACACGGCAGGAGAGAGTTTCTGTGTGGAGACGTGGCCTAATGGGAGCATACTTTTTAGTGCTTTGTACAAACAGCTTTAGATGAGCAGGAGGAATATTAGTTTTCCCCAGAGATCAGGGGAAAGACGCAGTCAGCAGGAAATGCTGTAAGCTTACATAGGAAAAATCTTTCTGGGTTGTTTCAGCGAGTTTTAGACATCAGTGTTATCTAGCAGGCAGCTCTGTGTAAAGACACGTCTTGTAGAGGATCTTTAACCTTTGCTTTCAGGGTTTGAAAGATCTGAAATAAGTGTGACGCTTCTGAATTTCAGAAGAAATAGCAGTAATGAATTATACCGAACTACAACAGGTTGAAATTAAAGGCAAGCTGGACCTTTGTTTTTTCTAAAGACTGCCGGTTTTCTGGAAATGCCCTCATACTCCCGCACCAACACAAGGGTTCCCGTTCATCTGTAAAATCTTTGCTTCTCTTTCCCCAGGAGCCCACCTCCACATAGCGCTTAGAGGCCTGTAAATTAGACAACCTGCCATTATAATAAGCTATGAGTCATTTTCTCAGAACCGGTAGTCGCTGCCTGACACAAAGACAAAAGGTGTAATTTCCATCAGCCGGTTCCCAGGGTAACAATAAGTAAAGTTGCTGTCTTGACTTGAAAAAAAAAACTGTTGCTGCTGATAGTTTGGATCCTGGGTCGCTCTGTGATTAATGACCCCATCCTCTATTAGAAACACTTTATTATCCCAGCATACGACCTGGTGTTTGAGCAGCATTTATTGCTCTGACGTCTCCCTCAGTTTGGCTTGGATACATTCATTAAGTCTTTCTTAGTAAGAAAGCTCACAGAAAATTAAAGTGATTTGCAGAATAGAGCTAGGAGGTGGCCAACGCTAATAAACATGTTTAAAAAATACCCTGCGGCTGAAGTCATTTGACCTCTGAGATAATAAATTATATACATGCATTGTGAAATAAATAGAAGGTCGTGATGTAATGTGGATTACAAAAAAATCCAGTCTGCCTTGATAGACCCTCGACAACCCAGCATTTGTCCACACGCTGCCTTTCCCCCTTATCCTCTTCTTTGTGTCTTTTTCCACCCCTTGTACTTTGTGTTGTCCTCTTAAACCACATTCTCACGTAGAGGTTATATTTCACAAGCTCGCTTTGGCCCATCAGCTGATATTTTATTGTTTTGTACTTGCTAGAAGCTGCATAAGCAGAATTTTTTTTCTTTTTTTACCACAAGCTCAAACTAGAAGCGCCTGATAAATCCTTGTTTACTTCTTTGGTAACTGTATAACTGCCTGTATTTAAATATTGTTTTAGTCAACGCTAATGTTCCCTTTCTCATTCTCTACATGTATTCTGTTTGCTAAATAGTTGACCGGGGTATTAGCATTTGGTAGAGGGGCTCCAGAAGGATAGATGTGTATATATATGGAAATAAAAAACGTGCTGGATATTCATGCTTAAATGGAATGGATAATGTATCAGGAACAAAATGATGCATCATCGCGTGATGAACATTAAAATAATCAACTCATAGAGGGTTTAATTGGAAATCACCAAGAAAGTGAAACTGATGCGGCAGGCTGCTCCAATTTTGATGAAATGTCATTGCTACTCAGAATGGTACTCTAGTTTGTCTGTCCCCTATGGGCCTGTATCTATGCCCAACAAGTTCACGGATGGTGTTCTGGAGTATCTCCTCTCAGTTTCTTTATTCCCTTATTAGTACCAATTTACAATAAGGCTCCTATTACAGCTGGACAGTAAACAGTTTATAGATATGTTATTAATGAATCTGTAAACACTTTAGAATGCATTCATAATTGTTTTCGTATGCATACATTCCCTTCAATGGTTGCCTGTATGTTTCAGGATCCATTTTAAAGCTTTTTTTTTTTAACTTGCTTAATTTGGGCAAACAAGGGTTTGTGTTTAAAAGGTAGTAACTTAGTTTGAATTGTTTAGTTCAAGCAGCTCTAGATGAAATATATAGTTGAACAGAGTGGGCTCACTATTTGGCAAGAGTTTTGTCTCTTGGTCGCCCTTAATTAATGCGTAATAGACAATTATGAATGAACGTGTTTACAGATTAGTCAATAACATATCTATTAACTATTAAATAACCATCTATAAGGGGAGCCTTATTGTAATGTGGTACCATTTTATTATTACTCGCTACAGCACTTTTAATCTTTATGCTAAGCTAAAAGGAGAGGATTCGGGAGCCAAATGCAACTTTTTAAAAATTTTAACAAAAACTGAATAGAAAAAATACAATGAGAAGGGAAAGTGGGTAGATCATCGATAACATGAGAAGTGTTATCGATGAACCCCCCCCACCCCCCCCTTCATCTCTGAGTCCGACCTACACCTCCTTGTCAGTCAATTCTTGTTACCATAGCAGCAGTCACAGCAACTAATCAGACTGGCTTCATTTTCATTTGCCAGGAGATTTAGGATTAAGCTTCATCAGCATGACTGACACGTACGAGTGCATCGCCCCACTGATATGATAAACTGCTTTCACTGGCCACCGTGTTACCGGTCCAAATGAGCAGTGTCTGCCCTCCGTCACAAACAAAAACATTTACAACCGTGATCGCCTCAGAAACGATACGCTGACTGTCCATTATAGGATGTAATTTTACAGATTTTCTGAGAAATTGCCTTTAGAAACGTTGTTGCTGCCAAAATCTGATCACACACGACCAGGTATCATTCTGCATCAGCTAAGCTTGTGTTAATACGGGGATTAATGTCTAGATAAGCATTTAAGCTGCGTTGCTTTGATGCTCATCTCTCCGTGTCATCCCAGCTGTGTGTGTGCACGGGTCTCGTGATACGCAAACCCAGGCATGCACAGAATCAGGCGTGCATTTCTTGTAACGTCTTTACAACAGGGCCGGTTTCCTGTAGGGATAAACGTGTATAAGTTTATTATATCAGCACAAGAATATTGCTTCCTCTTCAGGGATGCAGCTGGGAGTCAGACTGACTCTGTGAATGGCAGCAATTAGCAGGGGTCCAACTATGACTCATCCGTGTGCGTCGCACTCTCAAAGCACATGCACCGAGTAACAACGCAGAAAACACACTTCCCAAATCACGATCTGCTGTCCGCGGTGCTCTTTGAAAATTGCAGTTTGTTTACTGTAATCCACCTTTTCTCCTCTGATTTCCCCCTTTCATCACAACTCTCTGCTCTCCGCTATCAGCCTGTTGTCTTTCATTTTTGCCACAGCTTTCCTCACACACTGCCTCCCATTCATATCTCGCTGTCAGTGAGTTCGTGGCTCCAGGCAATAATGTTGTCCTTTCGTCAACCTGTCACAACACCACCCATAAACTCCCTGAGAAGTTGTTGTTTTTTTTCCTTCCCCCAGTGTTGCAATCTGTTGCACACACTACAGAGAAAACCAAAGGCATGTTTGGTATTAAAAGATTCAGAATGCTGCTACCTTGGTAAGAATTACATCAATAGTCTGTTGTTTCTAAAGTATTTTTCACAAACACAACAAGGCTGAAGCTGGAAGAAATACTGCAGCCTTGTCAAGAGGAAGGTTCCACAAATGCAAATGCCTCAGTAATACCACAGGTAAAGTTTGAAAACACTCCTAATTCTTTTCACTTTGCTACCAAGGAGTCAGACTGTCTTAGCTGCATTATGTCTTTAAAGTCGTCTTGCTCGATAGTTTGATGGTAATTTGGTCCATTCATGGCACTTTTTGTGGTTGCCTCATTCTGAAGACGTCCTAGTGCCACAAAAACAACACTTAAAATACTTATTTATGTTTTTCCTCGATTTTGAAATTGATTCAAACTAATAAAGTTTAATAAAGGGAAAGGCTCCTTTAATTTAGCACTGATAGCTACAAAGCAGATGTTGCCTTCAGCAGCTAACTCTCGGCCAGACATGGTATTTTTTTATAGTTCCTTCAATCTTTTTGCATCTTGTTTGACGTTAAACTAAAAATATATATATATATCTATATATATATATATATATATATATATATATATATATATATATATATATATATATATATATATATATATACTCCAATGGTATTTGCTCCTCTCCATCTTTCAGAACAAAAACAAAAAAGCTGTGTGCAAAAGCTGCTCCTGCTGTTTACTGTCTCGTATTTGGAGGCCTCCTCTTCAAAGTGGTCGCTGCACAGACGGTTGCTCAGGTTTCGTCTGTAACTCTCACGTTGGAGTTTACATGTCCAAGTCTATCCAATATTTTTTTTGTCTTTGGGGAAATTTAAAAAATTAAACGACGTTTATCTGCCAATGCACTGGACTATGCCGTGGACCTGTACTCTACAAGTTGCTGCTGCTCAATGGCTGTATGCTACAGCGCGTATCCTCAGTGGCTCAGGTATCGCCACACAGTTGAATGGTCACGGAAAATGCTGAACGCTGAAGTATTATTTCTAATATGTCGCAATTAAAAACAAGTTGGTGCCACCCTTTTTTGATTGCCGTCTTTTATAATAGGCGTGTTTAATGCTTTTAATTGTGATGTTAGCTTCAAATCACGTCTGGGTTATCACTTGACATGCTTCTATAGACATCCGATTTCAAAGCGATCACCGCTGAGATAAATCAGAGCTAGATCTATAAACATGATCTGAATTTGTTTGGAACTCCTCTTCTCTGAGGCCTCATGATTCTCGTTGCCTTTGTTCTCTTTGAACCAGGCCAGTTTAATCCTAATTAACTTCCTCATGACACTCCAGGGAACAATTTGTCATGCATGTGTGCGCTTAGTGTGTTCAGTGTCACAGTGAGTGTGTCGATTTTAGAGTCCTGCTGTTCCTAACGGGAATAACAGGAAACACAAATCAGACCTACTTTGCAAAAGTATGACTTAGCTGTACTATAAAAGTTGGAGTAAGAAAAAAGCTTAGCGTGAGTTGTTGACAATTTTGACTCAAATGAACTGATTTGGACCTGCAATGCGTTGGAAGAGCATTCTTGGCCCTTGAACTTTTTTCATTTTGGCACGTTACAAAAACCCCTTTAATTTATTGGAATTTTATTTGAAGGCAATGTGCACTACTTTGTGTTCGTCCATCAACTAAAATGGCAATAAAGTTTGAGGTTTTAACATGGCAGCATGTGAATAAGTCTTCTGCAAGGATATATATATATATATATATATATATATATATATATATATATATATATATATATATATATATATATAAAGTGAAACATAATAAACTGTAAGATAAATCACTTTGAATTTAGTTTCTTCTGAATCTTATACATTTTTTCATTGAATAATCCTGAATAATCTGCTCTATGCACGTTCCTCCAGGTAATAAAACCCAGAGCAATATTGTGAGATTTCCATTTGTTAAAACGCATCTTAACTGTTAGATTGATCCATTTTTACTGTCTGTGCTTTTTTCCCCCTGTTGTTACTTGACAGCTAGCTGTGTTTGGTGCGTTTTAAAATCTTGTTCAGACTCATCCGCGTTTACAGGTTTTTCATTTACAATGGTGTTTAAAGAAGCTCATTCTTTCAATAACAGGTGGCCAATTTCTGACTAAAATCAATGGTTCACTTTGGTTTTTCAGCCGAAACACTTAATCAATATGCACCCTTTGTACTGTATTTCTTGTCAATAAACTTGTTTTTTTTTTTACATTGGTATTTGAAATTTTGACTCTTAGCTATTGCTTATAAAGATTATTATAAGCTGAAGAACTGGGTTGTCGTGGTTGAAACGTTGATTTGAATCCATTAAAGCCAAGTGACAAACACCACCATGTAGATTTATTGCGTGCAGCTTGCCTAACCATGCACGGGCAGATAGTCGGGGATGATTTATCCCCGGTGACGTTACACTTCGCTCTGCAGTCAATCGAAAACCAATGCTCTAAGTGGCTGAACAGGGAAAAAGTGGAACAGAAGTCCAATTGGACTCTAGCCAGACACTTAGCCTTATTATGACCCATATGTCTGACAATCTGCTGATATATAAAAAAAATGGCTACATGTTTGGTTTATTTCTGGACCAGAGTGATTCAGGACCCACTTAAACGGCTCGTCTTTAATTCAGCGACACAAATTCTTCTACTCCCACAGTGCATCTGTACATTTTTACACTGGCCCCTTGTAAAAATAGATTTTGTACTTACGTTATTTTACTTTTTTCTGGATATTTTGCCATTTATTTCTACTGCAGCATGTACGTTTTCTTCTGGGGTGGATTAATAAAGTGCTTATCTCTAAAATGAGGTCTGTGTGAGAAAGAAAGCCTTTCACTGTAGATCATAAGTTGCTCCCCCAGCCGATTTTAAAATGCTGCTTTTGATTTTCCACGAGAAGCATCTCATATTTTGCTTTTTATCTATCTTAAGCCCCCCCTATGCCACTCAATTTTTTTCATGTGATGGATTTCTAAAACTTGCTGATTACAGTTTGTCATCAGCAGCAAGTATTTCTCCATTTTCTGGAGGCACTCGGATCCTTTTGGCAGTGGGAGAAAGCCGACCGTGATCGGTTGGGGAGATAAATGGCTGCCATCAAGGCTGTCTGTTCAGCTGAAAGTTGGGGTTGCAAGGTTGACACTTGCTCGTGGTGAAGTAAACACACAGCATGCCCTTGCATGCAGGATGTCTGCCAAGCCTCTGATCTGCCAATGTCGGCTCTTAACTGAAGGAGGGAGAGTGGAGAGGAAGAGAATATGGTGTAGTTTCAGAAGTCTTGGAAAAATAACTATAGTGCAGTTAAGAGGTGTACTTTTTATAGAACTAGTCCGATAAACTAATTGTTCAATAGTTTAACCTGACAAAATGTAATAAAAATTAAGTTCTGATGATCAATTACAGTGTTTTGCAAAAGAAGCCATAACCCTAAAATCTTTTTTTTTTAGATGTTTCACATTAAAACCGGAACTTTCAATATATTTTGCTAGAATTTTATGTGATGGGACAACACAAAACAGAGCAAATTTGTGAATATACAGATTTAAGTCTGAACTTTGGTGGGGCCATCGTAAAGCATAAGTCTGCCTTTATGTAAATGATCTCCATTGTAGCTCTGACTACAGCTGCACAGTGGCGCAGTAGGTAGAACTGTTGCCATGCAGCAAGGAGGTCCTGGGTTCAAGTCCTACCCTTGCCCTGGGTGCATGGAGCTTGCCTGTCCATGTGTGGGTTCTCTCCGGGTACTCCGGCTTCCTCCCACAGTCCAAAACCATGACTGTCAGGTTAATTGGCCTCTCTAAATACTCATTAGGTGTGATTGTATACGGGAATGTTTGTTTGTCTCTGTGTTGCCCTGCGACAGACTGGATGACCTGTCCAGGGTGTACCCCTGCCTCTCGCTCATTGACAGCTGGATATAGGCATCAGCACCCCTCATGACCCCACAAGGGATAGACGTGTTAGAAAATGGATGGATGCAGCTCTGATTGTATCTTTTCGGTTTGTCGTCCTGCTGGAAGATTAATCTCTGCTCCAGTCTACATATGTTCGTAGCCTTGAGGAGATTTTGATCCAGAATTTTAACTCTGTCCACCTTTACATCAACTCTGATGATCAGCTTCGATGCCCCGGCTGAAGAGTGGTATTTCCACAGCATGTTGCTGCCACCATCATAATTGACAATATTAGTTGATGTTTTTTTTTTTTTGTCTCGTTAAGCCCAGAGCACCTTATTCAACATCTTGTCTGTGTCCCTTCCATGGCTTTGGGCAACCTGCAAAACAGGCTGCTTATAACTTTCTTGTAACAATGGCTTTATTCGTGCCACTCCTTAAATATAAAACACATTTGGGGACATATGAATCTTGGCTGCTCCTTTAGAGTTACCCCAGCCTTCTAGGTCTGTCATTTTAAGTGGACACATATGCTTTCAACAATCAAGAGTCTTTATTGTCATTGTGCATTAAATGTGAAATCTTACCAAAAAATTCATTATGGTTACATAGACACAAATCAACGACAACCATGGGAAAACGAAGAATGAGCATTCCTAGAGAAAACCCTCAGAAATTCAAAAACACAATATGAAATGAAGCTGGGAAGTTTGCAGCGAGTACATACTGTTTTTGTTTTTAGATGATTGGTCGTAACGGGTCAAACAAACTGCACACCTTTCACATTGTTTTTGTGTATGAAAAATGTATTATTTTTCTTCTACCTCCCAATTATGCACTGCTTTGTGTTGGTCTGTCACATTAAAACCAAGTGAATCACATCATATTTGTGGTTGTAACAAGAAAATGCAAGAAAAACTGAAAGGCTCGTGAAAGCTTTACAAAGCACTGAATATAGCAGCTTACATCTTACGATAAAATTAAGACACCTAAGGCGCACACTGGGTTCACAGCCTTTGTCAGAGAGCCGTCTCTCTGCGCCATAATAGGGCACCCTGACTTTGACCTACGCGGCAGAGTCAGGGTGCCAACTGAGAGGACAGGATGGGAGCGTCAGGTCTGTGTCACGCCGTGTCATCGCTGTCACTGTGTTTGTTACTTCATTAAATTGAGTTATTGAGGAGATGACAGCCCAGGGACAGCGAACCTGCAGGGCTTCGGGCAAGTTCAAGATCAGACGTATGGAACGTAATGCGAGGGGATTCTTCAGGACCATGAGTGCAGGTCAAACTAAAGTGAAAAAGAAAACTAATGCATATTAGTTTGATCGCCTTGCAACAACAAGTATACATGAAAAATATTTTGCTGTACAAAGAGACCTATTTTTCGTTTCATTGATGATGCTGTTTTCTCTGGCTGCATTTATCCAGCCCTGTAGTTTGTTCAAAGCTGTGTCAAAAGACAGAAAGCGTTGAAAGCTTTCTCGCTGCTTAGAACAGTATGCTGTGGATGAATGCAATTTTTTTCTCTCCAATCACAATTTAATGGTAGAAATTGTTCATGAAAGTGACTTTTGTGCCAAGGGGGAAGAATGCATGAATTTCTGTCTGAGGGTATAAAGTTGTCATTGGATGACCTTCTGGTGTTCTTTGCTGCAGAAGTCGAAGGCTTTTCCAGTATAGTTCCTGTCATTCAACCCGGGCTACACCTGCCCAGCTGTGATAAATCCTTTTTCTCTCATTCTGCCTCTGTCCTCCCCTTACCCCTAACTCAGCGACTTCTATAAACCCATGGAGCCGCAAGCAATGATAAAGGGGATTTACTTTTTCCAGAAAGTTTTTACCTTTCACAAGCTTTTCCTCTATCCTCGCCTCTTCTGTATCTAAATCCTTTTGCCCAAATATGAAACAGTTTTGTATGTGGCTACCTGTGAAGAATGGCACAATATTTTCCTCTTTTTAAGTCATTGAATTAGACTTAGATAGACTTTAGTGTCATTCAACTGCACATTCAGGATGTTCATTTCAGCAAACTTTCGTTGCAAAGCTTCGCATGAAACCAAAAGAATAAAGAGCAACATCATAAATGTAAGTATTTGTCATTTGTCTGGAATGTAGCACCAAACCAAAACAAAATAAAATTTAAATGTACGGAGAAGTTATGTGTAAGACCATATGAGTTGAGCAAGTATTTGTAGCAACAGGATGAATAGCAACACACTGCAAAAAGGGAACTAAAAATAAGCAAAATTTTCTTAAAATTTGTATATTTTTACTTGATTTGAGCAGCTACGTAAGACTATTTGCCAATGGAATGAGAATTTCTACCCCTAAAATAAGATAATTAGACATCCTGCACTTGAAATAAGATGATGGAGATGAATTGTACTTATTTTAAGTGCAAAAATCTTATGCAATTGGCAAATAATCCAATTTACCAACTCAAATCAATGAAAAAGACACTCATTTCAAAAAGATTTTACCTACTTTTAGTTCCCTTTTTGCAGTGCAATGAGCAGACCACAAAATAGAGATAGTACAGTTAGTGCTGTAAAGTTCAGTGTCCACGTAGAGTGACTAGTGTTTTGTGTATGGGATGGTGGGGTTATTGGAAGTTTAGCACCTCTGTGATCTGTGGGATGAAGCTGTTTTGGTATCTGGTTGTTCTGCAGCCTGTTGCAGGAGGGCAACAGGGAGGACAGTCCATGATCATGGGAGGAGGGGTCATTTATGGTTGTCTGAGCCCTGGTCAGGCAGCGTCTGTGAGCAGTGTCATGGATGGAGGCAAGCGATGTCCTGATGGTTCTCTCCGCTGTCCTCACCACTCTCTTTACACATTTCCAGTCTGTGGCCCCAAACCAGACAGCGATGCAGCTGGTCTGTATTCTCTCTGTAGAAAGTGGCGAGGATGGGAGCAGGGAGGTTTGCTCTTCTCATTTGACATAGAAAGTGCAGACTCTGCTGTGCTCTCTTCACGAGAGCCGAGGTGTGGAGGGACCAGGTTAAAGTGTCTGTGATCTGCACCCCTAGAAATTTGAAGCTGCTGACTCCCTCCGCTGTGGCGTCGCTGATGAGGAGAGGTGTGTGACTTGGCTGATTTTTTTTTTTCTGAAGTCAACGTGACCTCAGGATCTGATTGTTTTGGTCGCACCAGTCCACCAGGTGTTTCACTTCCTCCCTGTAGGCCAGTTTGTCGTTGTCCCTGATGAGACACACCGCTTGTCATGTTGTCCGAATACTTGATGATGTGGTTCGTGCTGAACCTGGCACGACAGTCCTGGGTCATCAGTACGCAGCCCTGCGGGGAGCCGGTGCTGAGGGACAAGACGCTGGAGGTGTTTTTGCCAACCCGGACAGCCTGGCGTCTGTCTGTGAGGAAATCCAGCAGAGGGGCCAATTTACTCACCAGGTGCAGGGGGGTGATTGTGTTGAATGCTGAGCTGAAGTCCAGGGTCGGCTGCTTTCCACGCATTTTCTTCAACCTGGTCTTACCACTCCATTGTCCTCTTTGCAGAGGCTTCCAGCTAGAGCACACTCTATGAAAACCACAGTCATTAAACACACATCTGAAAACACGGTGTGCTCTTTGCTGGTGCCAAGCCAGGAGTAAATAAAACATGTTTAAAGTATGTTCTCTATACGGGTGACATAAAGGTGGGGTGTGTGATCGATATCAAAGCTGCTGCAGGGTCCTAACGACAGTGCCTTGCAAAAGTATCCATGGCATGCCCATTCATCCCTTTCCACATTTGATCATGTTTACTCTATTTTGTTTGGATTTTATTTCATTGACCAACGCAATGATTTGCATAGTTGTGAAGTAAATGGAATTTTTTTTCCATAGAAGTACAAATCTGAAAAGTGTGTAGTGCATTTGTATTCAGAATCCTTAGTCAAGACTTTGTATGAGTTTTGCTTTTTTGTCCTTCAGTCTTTAGTGGTTTATCTCACCAACTTTGCACAACTAGATCCAAAATTCTTTGTTATTATTCTTCGCAAACCATCTCAAGCTCAGTCAGATTGGATGAAGCCCGTCTATGAACTTCAGCTTTTAAGGCACAGATTTTCAATCAGATTTAGGGCTGGACTTTGGCTGCGCCTCTCTAACACATGACTGTCATTTGATATGAACCCTTCAGTTGTAGCTGCATGTGGACATTTAGGGTTGTTGTCTTGCTGGAAGCTGATCCTCCTCCCTATCACGCATCTTTTGTCTCAAGTCTTTTCATTTGTGGTGTCATCTGACCAGAGCAATTTGTTCCACATGTTTGTGTTCTCCCCTGTATGACTTGTGGCAAACTGAAACTGTTGCTTTATTTTTATTATAGCACTATTCTGGACACTCCTGTGAGCGACATTTAGTCGTTCTTTGAAAAAATCCTTTCACCTGAGTTGCGGATTTCCGCCACTCCTGCAGAGTTACCATAGGCCTCTTGATGGATTGTCAGTGCTTTGGATTTTTTTTTATCATTATTATTTATTTATTTTAACCCAGACCTGCTTTTAACTTCTCCACAACTTTGCCCCTTACTAGTCTGTTGTATTCCCTGGTCTTCATGGTGCTGATTGTTCATTAAAAACCCAACGAGGCCTTCACAGAACTGCTGTAACAATGAGATTATGTTACAAACAAGTGCACAAATACACTTAAGCTTCTTTTTGATTCTTTTTTTTATCTAAAAACATTGCATTGTTTCTATTCTTCTTCACATGTGTCCACTACTCTGGTGGTCTATCACACAAAAGCCCAAATTAAATTAATTGAAATCTGCGGTAATGTGAAAATAGTTGGAAAAGTACAAAAGGTATAAATATCTTGGCTTGGCACTATACATATTTAGCTAGAAGTTAATGGTTTCAAATGTAATATCAACTTCACTTGCTTCATGTGCATGTGCAATTTTTCACTGGTTAGAAAAATAACCAGTTTTTTATTAACTACCCATTCTGACTAGCACTGAGTCTTTACAGAAGAAGGACTTAGCACAGGGAATTGTGGGATGCTGTCTGCAAGAACCAAACTCGGTTTAGAGCCAGACACATTGCCACTGATCCCACCCACCCAGCCAATGCACTGTTTGCCCCTCCTCCATCAGGCAAACGTTTCAGGAATATTAAATCCAAAACTAATAGGCTCAAAAACAGCTTCTTCGCAAAAGAGCTATCGCCTCCTGCTGAGAAGACTGAGTCTGTACACTTTACAATATCACTACTGTGAACGCACATTTTTGCACACTCTCAACTTATCATGAATGTTTTATTGCACAGTTCTGTATATCAAGGTTTAAGGATATTGCACAGAATTTACTGCAGGCATGAATGTATCATCAAAGAAGATTTGGTGGATTAATTAATGCAACACAGTTAATTATATAATTTAAAAAGGACTAGCTTTCGTAACTCGGTACGAGTCCTAGCAGACCCTAAAGACTGTTTTGCACGCTTGGGCTTGTCAGTAAGTGTGGTTGACCAGTGCAGCCAACTGACTGACTTAATCGCTATATTAAAAAAAATGTTTAAATTGTTGTTGTGTCCACCTGCACCAAGTGTTTGTGTGTATCCTAAGCCGGTGTCGGTGTAGAAAAAAATGTAACCACAGTAACACGCTGCGACTATAAAAGATTCTTGAATCTTGATCCCGGACAGACTTCTTTAACGGCTCTGATCAGTCAAAGCAAAGAAATGGGATCTCTGCAGAGGCATCGTTGCATCATTGAGATGCAGCTAATCGTTTGATAGGCTGACTGTGGATAGGGGTTTGCCTAACTGAATTAATGTTTATGCGTTCAGAAGGAAATGTGAATGCCTTGTGGTGCTGTCGTGTGATTCAGCACCTTTAACTTGCATGGTGAAGACATCACTATTAGACTTATGTTTATATGGTGGTTGTTTAGAAATAGACTTCTCTGTGAATTTCTAAATGATCACACAGAGACTACTGTGAGCAATGTCTAAGCCATTAAAAAAAAAAGCCCTTTTCACAGCTGCCATCATAAGAAATTTGATAAAGCCTTATAACTAGAAATTCATGCAAATGTGTTTGGAGATTTTGCAGCTGCTAAAAGGCAAATTAAATGCCGGATTTGTCCAAATGGTGTTTTTACTTTGGCCCAGATGCTTAGAATATTCTAATGAATTAATTCAACTGCTTTTTCTTTTATTCTAAATATGTCAGCCCCCACAGATCTTCTATTATGTTAGCCTTTAAAGCTTCTGTGTCGTTGCTTTTGTTATTTTTGCTATATAGTGCATTGTAATGTTTTAAAAAGTGGACATTTCAACCATTATGGAGCTCGTGTGTCTTCCTGATTTAATTCTTGGTTTGTCTGAAACACATCCAGGTATTGTTGTGATTGTGCTGCCTTAAAAGATCAAATAAAACATGCCTTAGTGTTATTCTCACATTTTTTTATTTTTTTTCCTAGTCTTTTCCAGGTTTAAATAGCCTACAGAAAACTAGCCCTGCCTGAATCCTCTGTGAGTTTCAGTGCAGGTGTCTCCTAGTTGACTTTATCGATCCGCCGCCTGCTCTGTTTTATCATAAAGCCAAGATGCATGTCTGTCTACAGTTAGTTGTGCACAAGGCTTTGTTTTTTTTTCTTCTTCTGCTAATCTGTGGGCAAACAGGCCTCACAGTCAGTTGGTAACATTTCGTTTTTATTTATTTGCTGCATGTGAGTACTATTTCGGTGTCCTTTTCTAAATCACTCATTTGAAATTACATAACCGCCAGATTTACTGAGTAACTGTAGCGCTCCTGTAAAAATGCACATGGCGTTGCCCGCTCGCACTTAGTCATTAGCAGCTGCTGTGATGCTCGAACCGAAAGCTCTGTGCAGTTGCAAATACCCTTCTTTGCCAGGCATCAATAACTTCATCCTCTTTGATCAATACCGCATTCTTCCTTCTCTTTCCTCAAATTACCTCTCACAGAGCCCGCTCTCCCTGGACCAGAATGAGCCCCGTCGGTGGGTGTCTCACACCCATCAGTCATGCAGTAAGAGTTTCTGCTTCATACCTGTGTGAGTCGATATGAGTGAGTCCTCCTCCTGGGTTCACACTCGTCAGGGTCAAACGTGATGCTTTCGCTTAATGTGTGCGTCACTGAGAGGTATGACGAGTGCCAGAACTGTCACGGATGTATCATCCTTGGTTTTATGATGCATGAACACACACATTTTAGACTTAAATGTCTTTTTCAAGAAAAGTAACTGTGTGAACGCGTTTACGTCCTCACAACAAGAGGAAACCAACAACTCTCAGTCTCTGAGGCACAGCTGGTCCTAGCCGCTGGTCAGGCTGCCCCTAAATTGAAGAGGGATTTGGAGCCTCGGTGACGTATAGTTGGTTGTAACGCCAGGGCTACATCACCTGTAATAGAACCGTCACGTCCCATAAATAAGCTACTTCTCGTCTCTTGATTCAACCCCAATGTTTCCCTCCATTTGTCTTCTTCCATTTTCCACTCCTCATTTTTACCCCTCGGCCAGCTCTCCTCCCATCAAAGGGGAGTTCAGTGAGTGATGCTCATCTTTAACTCTGGGACCCCTGCTGCCACCGGGATAGCCACCCTGGCCACTAGGAGGCCTTATCCTCCAATACAGCTGTGACGTCCTTCCACACCTGGAGTCTCTAAAGCTAAAAGCCATGCCATCACCAAACAATCCACTGTGTAGGAGATGTCAGCAACTAGAGGATTAGCCCCTTTACCATTACCACTCAAAAGCCTGGGGCTTTTTTAAATCCCGGGTAGCGTTTCCATACACATTTACCCGACTAATCATTTTCCTGGGGCTTTGGTCCCCCAGATGCCCCAGTACTTTGCTCCACTTTCAGGGGCTTGCCAAGGGGTTGTGTGCAGCAAGAAAAACTGTCCACCACAAGGGTGGAGTAAGGCGATAAGGAGTTTACAAACCTATCAATTTTATAACCAATTTTATAGAGAAAGTACACCTCCAAACTTAATCCGTGCAGTCGGTTCATCAAGATTATGAGGTAATTTTAATTCTGCTCGGACATGTCGGGAGTGGCTGGTCTCTCCGAGGAGACTGATCTGTTAAGCCCCGCTGCTGCGGTTGGCGAAGCATATAACATTTAACCTTTCTAAAAATGATTTTACTGTGATCAAAAGTCAGTAATACTTTACTTAAAAGTGGGAGTCGCCATGGCTGGGGGAAAATTATACTAATAAAGTTTTAAAGATCAGTCTTGTCTGCCCTCCACTTCTGTGACACACAGCACTGTGATCCCTGTACTGCGCAGGCAAAAAGAAGCGGTGCTTTATTTTTATTTCTTTATACCAACAGGAGTAGAACAGTGTAGCCTGGTGGTGAGAAATAGGGTTGGGTTGAGTATAAAAGGGGCTAAGGAGATGTAACACCCGTGTGTTGTCCTCCTGTTTCTCTGGAATCCAGATGAGTGGCAGTATACAGATACTACTTCTCTGCATTTGTCTGTTCGACCACTGTCTTCTTGCTGCCACCAACTGGTCTGGAGTGGTACTGCAGTTTGTCCTCACAGTGTCCCATATGTCATTGGGGCTGTTTTACATAAATGATAAATGGCCCCTAGCAGATAGAAACATGAAAACCGAAAAGCCCCAGACTTTGGTTTACCCTGGGAAACCAAAGTCTGTGGCTTTAAATCCTGGGGCTTTTAATTTAAAGGGTGCTATTCTGAGTAAGCTGAGCATTTTGCCCTTACATGTTTCAGGTTTGTAGTTTGCAAATAAGGTAACATGTAAATATTGATCCACTAAGTTAAACATTTACGCTCGCAGCTTTTGAGCTGCTGTTTATGAAACATGCAGGTCCATATTTCTATCATTTTTCTGGCAGCCGAACAGCATATCTGTTCCCCTATGCACTGCAACCAGTCCAGTCTGTCTACATTTAAGCACAGATTTTAGATGTATTCATTACCTGAGGCACCATAATTTTCTTGGCACTCACTGTCAGATTTCTTTAGTGTAGATGAAAATCATTCAACACTGAAAATATCCCAGCCTGTGCTTGGTGCAGGGCTTAGCAGTACAGGGGTGTTCTCAAGCTCATAAGCTATAGGCGAACACTTCAAGATCACATAAGTCACCAAAAAAACAATGGCCTTTGTCCCTGAGTCCTTTTGAATCTGTAACCTGGCTTTTTATGTTGATTTTGGAATAAAGCCTTCTTCTTCGCTGGGTGGCCTTTCAGCCCACATCGCTACAGGACTTGTTTAAAGGTCAGTGATGACATTCTTCTTCAGGATACTCCCATTAGCCACTCCCCATTGAATGGTCACAGAAATAAGCAATACAAACTTTGAGTGTACCCTCAGACCTCGCATGTTGTTTTTTTTTCCTTTGAGGATCGGCAAATTCCAAACTACCCATATAACACCGTCACTGCAGGCTTCTTACAAAATTGGTCCTTGTTTCAATTACTTATGGAAAAAAACTGTTTAACATCTCACAATATAGAGCTACAAAGTTGATAGGCTTCAAAACAATTACCATCAGTTTTACTCTGACATAATATACTGTATCAGGAACTGTGAAGCATGATATAGGCAACCAGCAAAGTAGAAGGCTTAAAAAAGGATTCTTTCTTGCCAGAAGTGCACTATTATACATCCTGTGGTTCATTGTTGCCAGCCATTCTTGCATTAGTTTGGCGTGGAGAGCCTTTGATTGAAGCTCAATAAACAACATTTTCAGTTGTTTACAACAAAATTCTATTCCAGCATCCTTTTCTGTATGAAAGTGACACAATCTTCATGACAGTCTGGTGTGAATACATGCAAATGTGTGCTATTGTGTAAATGAGACCAGTGTGGTGGAATTAAAATCCACAATTTACCCATCAAAACTGAAACTGAACGAAAACCTTAAACGGTTTTAGCTAAACATTTAGTTTTGTGCCAAATGCAAATAAATGCTCAGTCTAAGATTCATTTAAAAATTGCTCTGAATTTGAATGATTTTTGCAGATTTTTTTTGAATCCCTATTATTATTATTAACAAATTCGGTTGTGTTTATGTCTTAAGAATTGTTTATTTTCAAATGAAACTGCCTTTGCCTTCTTTCAGTTCGAACTTCAGTGAGATAATTATAAGAGTGAGAAGGGAAAGCTGAAATCCTCCCAATTTATTTTTGCACCATGCTGAGTTTCATCTTCTGTTTAAAGTGGTACAAAATTATATGCAGTCGCTCACTATTTATCTCGTTCTCATTTTCTCACATAGTTACCAAACAGCCAGTGCACTCTGACCGGATACGTTATCAGCGGAGCGCACATTTGACTCGGATTGTTTCCTAAACCGAGGGCTCATTACCGCCCTGTTGGATAAGAAGGAGAGTCTTGTCCTCGCAGCCTGGAGGCTTGCTTTTTGCCACTGGTTCCACCAGGAGGGGTACATATAAGAGAAAAAAGACAGATAAGGAGCTCAGGGCTGCTCTGATGTATGGAACTCGGCAGGAAGTAGGCCATAGTTGAAGTGTGAAGGTAGATTGCTACAGGCTTGCACCAAGGGAGGTAAAATGTAAAATTCATGAAGTTACCATGAAGCTGAAACCAGCACAGAAGTGTAGCTGGAAAAATAAAATCATACAGAGCGAAAGAATAAGGAGTCTGTAATTGAAAGAAGAGGATCTAAGTCAGGCATTACGTTTTCCTAAACCATTAGATTTATAATCTGCCGATGGAGCTGTGTGTAATTGATTCCTCTGTATGCAGCCTTCGGTAATTGCCCGGACTTTGCTGTAAAGCTACAGATAATGTCAACATTAAAAAAGATTTAGCCATGTCAATATTGGCTCCCTCAGAGCAAGTATTCACTCGCTGCAGGAATTAAAACGGAGGATTGCTGAAAATACTGAATAACAGAGCATATAATAATAAAGTCCAGGCACTTTACTATTATCTGAGCTGGGAACTGAAGCAGCTGCAAACCATCTTGAGAACATTAGATGTCTTTATGCAAATTTTTTTTTTGGGTTGGGGTCTGTTGGAATATTTCTCATCATCACATTCATTTTATCATGTTCTCTGAAGTATTTTGTTTCAGTAAAAAAAAACATTTTTTTTTTTACTTTTTTTAAGAAAAACAGCCAGGTGTGCATGCAGGGCTAAAATTATGTTTGTGAAGAAATAGAACAGGTCTTTATGCCCTGAGATACTTTAAGAATCTGTCTCAATGGGGTAAAAAAAAAAATGAAAAAATGAACCAAATGAACCGCCTGGCATGTGTACAAAAAGCAGCGTCACGGATTGAGAAGCAGTCTTTTCATGGGTCGTATCTTTAAGCTGCAGGGGCACAGCAACATGTGTCACTCTGTGTGCACCCACAGTTGTTTGGGATCACAAACATGGAAAGCAGAGATGAAGGAGCACACTCGTACAATAGTATCAGTATTAGCAGTAGGCTGACTCACTCAGGAAGAGCGCCACTCCTTTTTGACATTTAGAATCCTGGTTTGTTGGATTCATACGCCCGCTGTGAAAGTAAAATTGGCAAATCCGCATATTTGTGCGTTTTTTTTTTTTTTTTGCCTTCTGAACTGTCTCTGTTCATTTTCAGTGAGGAAGTGACACAGCGTTTAAGCTAAAGTAACACCCGTAGCTCCACTTATTTCCTGCTTTGGTCACCTTGAGCTTCTATGATAAGGGTTAAAATACTGATAAACAGGTGGTCTCAAAGAAGGAGGAGACCAAAGAAAAATCCTGCCTCCATTTCATTCATTAGACAGTCCAGAAAAGAGGGAGACAGATACAGCAGTAAGGAAAAGAAGGTGGGCACTATAGATTCTCTTTATTCATGCAGCAGATGAATTAACCTCGCCAAGGTCACCGCAGAAATATGAACAGGATTGTTAGCACTGGCTGCATAATTTAGATGCATTTCTTTCCACGCAGAGCAGAAACACAGAGCTCTATTTTCAGAAACATTTGTCCCAGAAACATTGCATTAATTTGTGCGGATAAAATATGATGGGATATAAACCAATCAGCCACAATATTATGTCTATGGAGAGCGGAGCCGCGCTGGTTATCTTCTAAACAGAGCACCTGTTGCTTGGTGGGATATATGAGGCAGAAAATGAACATTGCTCCTTCAATAAAAAAAAATGTAAAAGGATTGGAGCAACTTTGGCAGGGTCTAAATTGCAATGGCTAGACAACTATGACTGAGTCCGAATGGGTTTAAAATTGAAATGCCTTCAAAGGATCAGTGCCTAAACTCACAATTTTTTTTTGTTCAGCTAACAAAATATCATTTTCTCCTATACATAAATGAAGCTCCAGCAACTGTAGCCCGATCCCATAAGTATCCCTAAAATGCCACATTATCATAACAATGTTCCAGTTCTTGAACACCAAGGATTTCTCCTGGCACTGCGACATGAGGCAGATGTATACAGTTCCTCGCCTAAACATAGAGCACACCCTAAGAGCTGAATTTGTTGTTGCCCCCCCCCATCCCCCCCACCCCCCCAGCAAGTAAAAAGTCATGCACTATTAAAGACTCACAATCGCACATTTCCAATTAATAGCAAATTAAGCACCTGGAAAGGCTGGGATCAATTCTCAGTTACCAAGTGCATTTAGATAGTGTACGCTTGAAAATGCACAGATCAATAAATAAATAAATAAACATACACACACCTAGACTCAGTACTGCACCTCAATCAGCAAAACGCATTGCAACATCCCCCTGATCAGAGCTGCATCATTTACTTGGGGACTCGCGACCAGTCGATAGGGCATTTGTGGGTCTTTGCACCAAGGCAGCTTGAAGATATTCCTTTTTGCCACAATGCTTTGTGTTGTCTCAACACCAGCACTGGGGTAAAAATATGCTGAATTAATCCTCCATCCTTTTCCTGATCTAACACCTCCTGTTTGTGTAACTGCAGCGTGTCTCCGGACCGCTTGGCTTGGTGCAGTTTATGAAACCTGTTCTGCCCGTGCTTTATGGCTCAATTTGTTTCCTACCTTACTGAAAAATCTATGCGGCTAAATGAACTTGAATAACCTTATTTTAAAGTGTTTTAACAAGACTAGATTCAGGCTTCCAGATTCACTTAGTCCCTAAAGATTATCTTCCAAGTGAATTTCCCGTTCAGTAAGTATGACGAGCTTACCTGAATCTACAAATAAAACAACAACGGGGTTATTATTAGTAATCAACAAATTAACATCCCCACCGCGTTAGAACTTGTTAAATCTGAACAGATATGTTCAAAGTCTTCAAAGAAGAGAAAAGCTATTTTTCATTGAAAGAAAACAAAGATAGAAAGATAAACAGTTCATTTTTAACCATAATTGGGATATCGTTTGTTTAGTTTGTTATGGTTAAGTAAGCACCCATTGTTCAGATGTGCTAACCTTGAGTAATAAATAATACTCTTTGGTATTACAGTAGCAACATAAAAAATAGCAAATTAAACTATAACATAATATCATTGCTTTTATTTAAAACCAATGTGGCAATTATTTTTAATGCTGCTAAAATAAAATGTAATATTCCAGTCATTATAATATCATTTCTCAGATTTATTTATTTATTTTGCTTATGTGCTTATTGCTCAGTATATTGTACCCTTTCGTCATCCTGCTCTTTATAAAGTAGCACTGAGAGTATAATGAGCTGTTTTTAGCCGCTAAATTGACTGCAGAACAGAGAAGACGTTCATATTATCTCGGCAAATGTAGTTCTAAGACAGTGTTACCTTAGCAGAGGTAATGGGTGACACTCGTTAAGCTGCCATCAGACTTTCCCACGTTACAATTAGTGGTGCAACAGTACACTATCTGTGCCGAAAATATCCGGAGCCGCCCATTCGGCTCGGTACGCAGATGTATCAAACAATTACCGAGTTTTTCTCTAATATCTGAACACATCAAGAATGTTTTTTTTTTTTTGCAGAACAAAGTGTGCCATGCAGCATTTTGTTGCGCAACTTCAAAAAGATGTCCAAAGCAAAACAGAGAGGACTCCCAGCTCTCATCTCATTAAACTTTAAACTCATTAAGGTTTTTCATGCAGCTACAGTGGAGAAAAAAGGAGGACTGAACCAAAACTTTTATACCAGCAAATGCATCTGTCAACAGAAATAAGGTGTGTAGCTCACCTGAAGTCCAAATCCAGCTGCCTGCAGCATTCAACCAGCCCAAAACGCTGCACAGCAGATGAGATGTGAACAGTTGCTTTTATGGTGCATTCAAGTCCATCCGGTAAAATTGATTGTCTATATATCAAAATGACTCAAAGGTGATATAAACATGATTTTATTCTTAAATGTCTGTAAGGTCCCCTCAATAGATTTCTAAGCAACAACATTGACCAATTTAAAGTGGTTTTATTGTTGTGTAATCCATCCATGTGGTCACTTTTTATTTATATTATATCTTGATTGAAATGAACTCAAAACTTACCACACCTTCAGATTAAAACCAGAGTATGCACTCTACAGTGATTTTTTTGTGAACCTTTTACACTCCTAAGTATAATGTATGTTGTCTTCTTGAAAGACGTGTTTACACAGACTTAGATGTGAAGAAATGAATGACCTTTTGCGGAGCATTAAGTCCTGTTGTGTCTGAAATGTGTGTGTTGCTTTGGAGGCGCTCCAGTTGTGAAGAGTGCGTGTGTGTGTTGGGATCAAAGATGCAAGTGTTCTACTGCATCGTACGTTTATATATGTATGTGTACATGTAGGGATCAGGAGAATAATTATCATCTTATTTGCTGTAAAAAGAGAATAAAATGGTAATTGTTAGTCAAATTTATTAGAAAGAAGGAAAAGCCCCGGTTTCACTTTCAGTTTCAAGCATCTCCCATGCCGAGGTGAGTAAATTTCTATCAGTTCTCAGAGCACAACATAGCCTGAGCTTGTAAAACGTTATTGTTGGGTTATTGCTGCAACATTTGAGTCGCAGATGTTCCTATTCTGCACCAGTCTCTGGGTGCGGCGTGCGAGAGCTGCAATGCTCATAAAGGAGAGTATTCTAAAATAATCAACAATTGAGGTCAGCCTGGTATGTCTGATGATTGTGTAGATGCTTCGGCGTCAAATGTAGAATCAGGGAATTCAAGAGTTGTATTTTTCAACGGCATTGTGTCTTCAAACAGCACTTTAAAAAAAGACTGATGTGTAATACAATGACGGGATATAAGTCTTCACCTCATGACTGTCTTCTATGACTGGAAATGTTCCAAAACAAGTCAATTTGTCTGTCTTTTAATTAAGGAAAAAAGTGTAGGAGCATTTTCCTAACGCTCTAATGGGCACATGAAGGGCAGAGATGTGCTACCGTATGCTTCATACAGTCAAAAAACTTCAGTGACTCCTACACATTCTCTGTTATTTCATAAAAAAAAAGGTTTTAAGACTGTTGGGTGGAACATTTTAGGGGTTTAGAGGTAATAACTTTCTTAAAGATAGCTGTACACTGATAACAGTAATTGGCCTGTTTCGCGTATCCTCCTGATCTTAAGGCCGAGGAAAATATTGGAAGAATTAGCATTTTGTGCTGCTGGATCATAGCCGGGTTGTGGGAGGGAGTTCAAAATCAGAAACAGGAAGGAGGAGCAGGAGCCAAAAACATAGAGTAGGCAGCTTAATGAAAATGACAATTAATCTAAAGCAGGCTGTTCATGAACTGATCAAAAGGTTCAGGCCAGCACTTCCAAAAATAAAAAAATAATAAAGAAATATTAAATAAAAAAGAACCCAGGATCAACTAATTTGTAAAAAAAATTATTCAGAGGTGAGTATGTACCTGGTTTTTGCGTATTACCCCAATAATTAATCTAGATGCACACTTGATGCGACTGTTTTGCCATTTTGAAGCGTCACTTATGCAGCAGCATGAAATCCATATATTTGTGATTTCTTTCCTGATTTGGATCAGAAGTGAATAACCCAGTCCTGTGTCATAAAGTGGGGTTTAATCTGTTACGTTGGGCCTTCAGGGATCAGTTTTGGAAGCTGTAATTCTTAAAGTCCTGAGCAAGACAACAGCTGTTAAGAGGGCGAGACATAATGTAGAAAACCTGAATTTATGGAGGGCTGGAAAATGCCATTATCTAGATTACAAGTCTGGTTGTGACATAAATCAACTCTAAGCCTGCCTATTTGTCAAAGGGTGAAAGATGAAGAGAGGAGGAGGGGGGGGGGGGGAGCAACGAGAGTAAAATAACGCTAGTAATATATCCCTATAAACACAAGGGGAGAGAAGAGGCGAGCGGAGGGGAAAATACGGCAGACTTGATGGAAAACGAGAGGGAGGGTCGACGAAGAAAAGAGTTAATAGATCTTAAGCAAAAGCTTTTCTCGCCGGAAGTGACAGGCTGCCAGGAATACTTTGCATGCCATTAAATTTACATGCCCTCCTGATGTCGCCACGCCGAAAGGATCAGTATTCAGTTTGTGCGTCCACCGCTAAACTCACAGCCCCAACAACTTTTACACTGCAGTCACTCATCAGCATAATCAATACTTTTTTTTTTTTGTTCATTCAAGAGTTTGCAAACTTTAACACTCTCAGCACCCTCAGAGGTTTTCCCTTCACTAATTTGTCACGAGCTACTGCTGTTAATCTTGCTGAAGTATGGCTTGAGTTATTAATTGCAAGTGTTTGCATCTTAGGCGTCAGGGGAAGATGACGACTCGATAGGACAGGCAATCGGTAGCTTTGGAGGGAGCTCGCCCAGCACGCTTCATCTGGCAGGCTTCAACGTCATGAATGATGATGATGATGAAATAGGTGATTAGAGGGACTGAGATTTTGGCTTCAGTAAACATTCACAGCAAAGATGAATGCGGTAGCTGGGTGTTCAATTGGCTTAATGGCATCCATAGAAAAAATAATAATGACATAATGAATAAGCAACGGCAGGGGAAGCGCATTGCCTTGTTAGTTTAAATAAATTCACCTGATTGGTCATGATTTTCTGGAAACACCTATATTAAAGGTAAACCATGCAAAGTTGGGTAAAACGTTAATGACGTTAATTATATGCATTCAGTCCCAGATTGACAGAAATTAGACTATAATTGTGTTGTGGACAGAGAAATATACATTTGTTTTTTGTTTTTAAAATGTATTTATTTTTTTTAATAAATGCTCAATATGTGGCTTTTATTTTTATGTAGCCTCCCTGGGCGAATACTTTTTAGTAGCACCGTTCACTGCAGGTGTCTAGAGATACGCCTAAAAGACCTCAAGAGTGAAATGATGCTCATTATTTCTCTCCATGCCGATCAAGCTCAGTCACACTGGATGGAGCCTTCTTCCATACATATCCTGAGTCCATGTGACAAAATGGATGAGAACACCATTTGCCTCAGTTTATTTATTTTCAGGTAACATTCTTGTTTGCTTGACTTATCTAAATCAATTCACAGTTCCATATTGTATTTATTGTTCATTTAACTTGTGCATTTTATTTTGGTGAACTTACCTTACTTAGCTGTGTTTCAGGAGGAAGTGTGTGCCTCACTTCCTGTTTAGAGCTGATGTCACAGGAAGGAACCTGGTGAAGAGGGTAGAGGGGGGCAGACCACAGACATATATACGTAGACGCGTCATAGGGCGCAGGTTCGCACGTCAACGTCACCGCCATATTGTATGTGGCAGAAAAAAGTTGAGTTCTGTTATTGTGAACGTGGATCAGAGAAGATGCCTCACTCCTGTGCTGCAATAAATACACACACACACACACACACATATATATATATATATATATATATATATATATATATATATATATATATATATATATATATATATATATATATTTGTGTGTGTATGTGTTATGAATATAAGGATCAATTTGGTAAATCCAAACATTGTGGTCTTCATTATTTCATAAAACCGTGTCACATGTGAACCTTTAGGAACAGACTTTTTGGGTGAGTATTAAAGAGGTAAAATTAATAATATGAGGGGAAAAAAGTCCTAAAGTAAAGATAAACTAACAAACACAAAAGTGATAATGTTATGATAAAAACATCATATTATGAGAATTAAGGGGGAACATTTCCAGAATAATCGCAGTTTGCAGAATTATTTCACTCCTGGAGTAATAGGGCCAAGTTAGATTATTTTAAATATTTTTATTCTTTAGGAGAATAAATTCAGGAGAATGAAGCTAAAGGGATACGAAAATAAACTTGTAATATTACAAACAAAATACTACGAATACAAAGTATATTCAGAGATTAAAGTCCCTCTGATACTGTTTAAGTGACTGAGAAACTGCAGATTTGTCACATTTAAGATGGCGGACGATCTGACGCATCGCAGCATAGGCAGAACCCGCCCAATGACGCGTCTACTTTTATATTATATCTATGGGGCAGACAACTATTTAAATGTGATGTAGTCAAATGTAGGCATTGTGTGAAATCATTCTGTGTGGATTTACTTTTATAATGTTATGGCCATACTCAAAAAGATGCTGTTAAGGCCAATTTAAAGCAACATCATTGAGTTCAAGCTGAAATTGTTTTTAGGGTTACCTGTTTATGGAAGAGTCCATTGGAGGCCATTTTGTCTGCCACAAAATCAGGGCATTTAAACAGAGGAAGTTCAGGGAGCGAAAGGGTGATGGGGAGTTCAGTAACTATGGTTAATGTATTAGGGAAGCATCAATTACATAATATAATATCATTTAAGCACTTTAATATTTAAAAGATACAAAATTAGCTGAGGGGATTTAGTATGTATGTATGTGAGTGTATAAGTATGTATATAATTTAGGAAAATGAATTTCTGAATTACATCTCCGTCCAGTTGATAATACACAAAGTTTGTAAACAGCCAGAAAAAGCTATAGAAGAAGAAGGAGCGAACCCGGTCAGTGTAGCTGAGTACGCTTGGTGTTAATTTTGGTTGTTTTTAGTTCAGTTATGATCTGTTGAGCCATGTTAACCTCTGAGTTATTTTTTGGGGGGATTTTTGTAAATATATTTTCACTAATTTTGTTGTAAATAAACCACCTGCTACACCGGACGTCATCTGCCTACTTTGGCCAGGCTATCTCATGGTCCACTTCACTGTGCGGGGTAAACTTTTTGTCAATGGTGGCTTGTTGTAGGCCACTCCTGGTGCAGGAATAATAGCCATTGGCACCTAAACCGGGGATCTTTATTGCTCCTCCAGAACCACCAAGGCCCTCTTGGCCGCGTCTCTGACTAACGCGCTCCTTGCCCCGCCTCTACCTTTAGGTAAGGCAAGGCAAGGCAAATTTATTTATATAGCACAATTCAGTACAAGACAATACAAAGTGCTTTACATGATTAAGATATACCAAAATAATAAAATGTAGATAGAAAATAGAATAAAAGCAAGTAGGGATAGGATAGGGATAGGTAGACAGCCACGTCTTGTTTGCAGCTGTACCGTATTCTTCCCATTTCCAAGTGATGGCTTGAACATCGCTTCGTAAAATACCAAAATCAAACCCGGGGTTAAGCTTCTCCACATTTTCTCCCTGACCCGTTTGTTGTGTTCTTGGTCCTCACGATGCTTTATATTTACCAATGCAAAAGTCTGAGGCCTTCATCAAACGTCTGGATTTATATTGAGGTCAATTGCATGCAGATCAAGGGGATGTGAGTACTTTTCCATGACACTATATCTTATTGGAATTAACTTTGTGTGAGGGGCATCTGGTTGACCTATACGTGTTTCTGGAATCAGTGCAATTGCTGGCTTTGATCTTTGCGTTGACGCAGAGTTATCCCGGGCATTTTGTCTTTGGTTTTATGTGTGCATTTTCCTGACAATGTAATTAAACGACCAGAGCAAAAACCACCGTCTACGCTAACTCCACTGCTGATTAAACCAATTTAAGGGACCCTGAAAGGCAGCACAGTTCCTGATCCTAATCAGGACCGAACACAATCATTTCCAGGCAGCTGCTTTCTCCAGCTTATTGAGATACGAACGCAAGCAGCACGTATTGAGCTTTTCCTTTCCTGTGTCCGTAAAGATAGTTTGGATCGTGTGCGAACCGGACCTTTGATGTTTGGAGCCCAGACAAAATGTATATTTATAGCCTTCAGGTTAGAAAACTCATTCATGTTTGTACCAGCGTAGCACGTTCCCCACACAGCCCCACACGGCACCCTTTATGAATTGGTTTGTTCATCTTGTTAATATGTGGCGTCTAATGATGCATATGAAAAGCAATAAGCGGAGCAGCGGAGAATGTGCTTGAGGAGCAGAGCTGATGACTTGGGGTTGCAGGAGATTGAAATACCCCCAATGGAAACACATCACACCCAGGAAATTTGCAATATGCTGCATTCAGCACACTGTCTCGCTACACATTTAATTTTCATTGGCGGTAGGGGGATGCAGACACGTCTCTTCTCTGTGGCCATCGTTTTTCTGTAGCATTGACCGTATTGTGTGCATCATGTTTCCTCGCTATAAAATACGCGTAATGCTGTTTTTTCCACGGTTATGCTCCGTGCACTGAATGTGCTTCTGTAGGATCATTGAAAACCCTGAATGATCTGCTTTCGCTGTTTGCAGCCTATAGAGGGACGTCTTAAATTATTTACTTGCCAGCCATTGAAGCAGAACTCGTCTTTCACACCTTACCAGCAGCAACATCTTTGCCTTGCCTCCTTTTCGCGCCTGACGATAACTGATGGCTGACAGTGTGGGTAAACGTGTTACACCCTCCTCCTCTCTGGGGATTCTTTTAGGGACACAACTGCTCTCTGGGCCAACGATGATAGCTTTTATGCTATTAATGCAAAACAGCTCCAATTTTTTTTTTTTTTTTCCTTTTGCAACGCATTGCACGGTCAGCGGAAACTCTACACAGAGGTTGTGGATAATTTAAGAGTTGGGGCTTCACATACCTGCCTCGCTGGTTAAAATATTGATTCAAATATATTATTTTCAGGGCCTCATTTACCTGTTCTCTAGACTAATGCTCCTAGTTTGCATGCAGAAAGGACGGCTTCATATTCAACTAAATTTAATAAAAATAGAACCTGCAAAACAATGTAAGTATACTTTTCTATTGAGGGTTTTCATTTTATTTACTCATTGCATGAGTTTTGCTTTGAACTCAGTCAGTCAAACATTGTATAAAAATCTAAAATACCACTGACACATTTTTGATTGTGATTATTTATTTTGTATTCTTTGATTGTAAATCAACCTTTACCCTTAAACAATCAGGTTAGCTTACAGAATTTAGCAATGCTAACTGCAGCTTTGGTGCTCTAAATATGACTGTTTGTGTGTGTTTTAATCCTATTTTTCCTTTAATGGTGTAGTATTAAGAGTAGCAGGTCCTTACCAGTTTAAGTTCTGAAAGTGATGCTGAACTGTGTTGGTACCCATCATGGTTTTGGGATTCCTAGATCACCATATTTTTCTCTGCAGCACATCAGGTTAAAAGCTTTGCAGCTTGATTTCTTCCCCTGACTGATCTTTGTTGTATTTTCTACAGTCTGAATTGAATTCCTCCTGGGAAAAAGTCTCAAAGATTGATGAAAATACTTAAGAATCTGTATCATTATGTATGGAAATATTTCATCCTCTATCGTGTTTGTTAAAGAGAAAAAAATCACGTCTCTTTGCAGTTCTTTGCATTACAATAGGGTTGTGATGAAATCTCACTTTGTTAAAATGCTGCAGTATTTCTCCCTAAAGTGACTTTATTAAAAAGTAAATAAATTTTAAGGGCTCCACATGCTATGAAGGTGAATCCTTTCAGTTTTAAACTACATTATCTACATTTGAGGCTCTTATGTTGAAGGAAGTAGTTCTCAAGTTGCTGTGTTGTATTGACAGATTAGGAGACCTTGGTGGTGGTGACCAACAACAACAGCATTGAATCAATTTTCACCACTTTTTTATTGTTTAGCTGTAACTGGCAAAACTGGGTATATATATATATATATATATATATATATATATATATATATATATATATATATATATATATATATATATATTTTTTTTTTTTTTTTTTTTTAGATAAGTTAAATTCTATTGATCTCAGTGTGACGTACAGCGAATAGCCAACCACATCAGAGATGAGGATTCGAGTTGTCTTTTAGATACAATTTGTAATTGCTGTTAATTTATTATAGATACTTTTGCTATTATCGTAGATATAACAGGTTTGCTCATACAGTT
Source organism: Fundulus heteroclitus (assembly GCF_011125445.2). Lineage (NCBI taxonomy): Eukaryota > Metazoa > Chordata > Actinopteri > Cyprinodontiformes > Fundulidae > Fundulus > Fundulus heteroclitus. The sequence goes on from NC_046381.1 coordinate 18,890,184, forward strand.
TTTATGTCCAGTCAAACGGCGAGCATAACACACGACACATAAACTAATTTCCCTTATGAACATTCAGATGTCAGATGGGAAATCTCAGAAAACCTCTTGAGATTAAACATGAGTTCAGAGTAAATAAACATCGCTGACGAGGAATAACAATAGCGATAGTTTGGAGCCTGATTTAAACAGAGAAAAAAGAAAAGGTGTTGGTTGAAAACATGGAGAACAGATGCTCTTAGTTTGCCACATGATGGAATGAAGGTGAGAAATTGTGTTTTTTTTTTCTCCATGTTTTGGTCACGTCGCTTTCTGATTGGCTGCACGTCACATCCAACACGCAGCCTGCTCGTTTGTCACCACACACGCAAGGATATCGGACCTAGACAATCCAACACGTTGAATATCCCTAATTTGAGGTCGGAGCGGTCTCTACATCCTTCTGAGAAGACAGGATCACTTTTAACACACCACAGACAGCAGGAATGTCTCTAGACCCATCTCTATAATCAAGGGGTCCTTAAGATTGTCAGAAGGGGGAGATTGGTACAAATATCGCAAACCTGGCATTATGTATGTTTTATGTTCGTTACTTTTGTCCTCTGTGACGTCAAGGGCCTCGACGGACACTTTGTAAAACAAGTAGAGGTTTTATTATTCTCTATTTTTGTAAAATCCTACAGAGGAAATTCACAATTTATTAAAGTTGTATTTTTGATATGTTTTTGAGGTTGTTGAAAAAGAAATGCGCCAAAGCCGATTAAGATTTGAAGTGTCAGAAAATTAACAAAACCAGTTCACGTTAATGGTAAAACCGAGACACAGGTGGAATAAATTAAGAAGCATTTTGTGTGCCAGTGTTGATGTGAATGCCTGCAGATTTCTGTGTCCTTTTAATGTGAAAGGATGCACACTCTGAAATCCCGTAGTCTAGTACCTTGATTTCTTTTCTCGGGACTTCCAAGTATTGAGGGCTACACTTCTTCTTTTTTTCTGGTTTCAAACTCTTAATTGCTTGAGCCTTGTCCCAAACGCTCCCCTGCAGGGAGCTGTGGATTGTTTTTTTTGTTTTTTTCCTTTTCTTGCTTAAGGCGTTATCCTCCGTGAGTGAACCCAAACTAGGTTACTATATCTGCCAGTTCACTGTCACAACGCCTTAATTAATGGATAACAAAGCTTGGAGAAAGCAGATGTGCCCACTTCAGCTGTGGTTTAGACGAATGCAGGAAAAGCGAGGCATGTCAGGTCGCTCCAAACGGAAATGTCAGCCATCATCTTAATTCCAGCGAATGGCCGTAAGAGACGGAGAGACGGGCACACAGTTGGGAACGAAGGAAATGACCCGTTCTTCGCTCTTCTGCTTCGTTTTAATGCCCTGCGCCCCTTTTGCATTTTTAATTCGCTGCAGCTTTTCTAATTATTCCATGTTGTGTACTCACTGTGCCGTTCTCACTCCCACCGCTCAACCAGACGCTCACCAGCCTCTCACTTTCTCTCCCCCTTCCAATCCCCTCTCTCTCTCTCTCTCTCTCCCTCTCTCTCTCTCTCTCTCCAGTGAAATGAAGCAGGAGCTCGCAGAGGAAGGCAGCAGATGCTCCATCCTTTCCAAGCAGCAGCGTTTCAACGAGCACTGCTGCATCCGCTGCTGCTCGCCCTTCACCTTCCTGTTCAACCCCAGACGTCAGTGCCTGGACTGCCAGTACAACGTGTGCAAGACCTGCTGCACCTACAGCAAGAGGGACAGAGGCTGGCTGTGCTCAGCGTGCCAGAAGGGCAGGTTAGTGTTTGCTCTCTCACATATACACACACACACACACATATACACAGCGGTGACTGGAGGAATGAAGCGAGACAACACATGGGAGGGAAGCAGTGATGCTCCGAGCAGAGGACACACGAAGCGGAGGAAAATTGCCGGTGGGGAAATAAACTGGAATTTATTAAGGTGGGTTCTGATTAAGAGGGGAAGAGGGCGCAAAGGCACAGATGTGAGAGGAAAAGTGAACGAAGGAGCGGAAAAAGGCGGGCTGCTGTACACGGGTTTCTTTTACGGATTTTTCCAGGATCGTTTTAGGCTTTGCTTTGCTTCATAATTGAGAAAAAGTGACATTTCTCTTACGTTGTGACATCTCTTGTGATGCAAAGGTCAAAAGAAAACGTGGTTATTGAGGGATAACAAAGTGGAAAAGGAGCAGCAGAGTTGTAGGAAACGCTGAGGATAATAGGGATAAGGAGGTTAAATGGAATTTGAAGAGCTGCAAAGCTAAATCTCACCTTTTGTTTTCCTTTTGTATTATTTTTGACATATATCTTCTTATTTCATTCATTTATTTATTTTTTGTCCCTCCCTTTACCTTTATTTGTTCTGGCAGTTTTCCAGTCACACTACTGCTGATGATCTTTCGATAATCAAGGTTTTCTGGAGAGAGAGGACGCGCGAGAATCCAAACAAAACAATCAGAGGAGCAAAAGAGGCAGAGGGGGAAAGTGCTGCTGCCGGGAGTCTATGCAAATGACTGTATGGGCATGTATCTGTTTAGGCTGTTTATTCAGGCATGTCCGCCCAAAAGCCTTGGGAGTTGTTTCGCTGCCCCGACTCAACAATGGATGAATATTAAATTCTCGATGTCTGTGCAGGAATGATGCTGCATTCGTTTTTTTGGCGTATTTGTTAAAAATTGGTCGGAGGCTTGGAATCTAAGAGATGTGAATAATGCTGTGGTTTGGGATTGTCGATTTTCCGATTCTGCCAGAGCTTTTCCGGTCGTAGGTCCACAGATCTCATTTTGTGTGTCTGTTGTGATGCATAGAGTAAAATATTCAGGTGCAACCGTCGTGCATTTTGACATTTCTGATCTGACGTGAGTCCCAGCCTGACCTGAGGTTCGGAGGACCACGGAGTCAACGCAGTTATGAAATGTTTAGACTCATTTCCTTTCCTCAGTCCTCCATCTCTTTCAGGTTTTCATTGATTTCTGCTGTACGGCGTGATAAGTTAGAACTGCTGCCCTTGGTTCTGCTGTTTGAGAGAAAATGGAGCCAAAAAGCCAGGGAGGAAAGAAATTATGTTCTAAAAAAAAAAAAAAGGGTGCCACAGTTTGCATTGATCATCTTCTTTTCTCCCTTTTCTTTCCTGTCTTTCTCTGCGTATCTCTGCCTGCCTGGAGGCTCCACGATGTTCCCATTATAGGGTTCAACATAGACGCAGATGGGCCTTGTGTCACAACATTGCCGTCTACATTTAAACACGGCACTTTTCAATAGCGCATTAAACCGGCTTTAATGTGATTTGAGCGTGAATCGGCCTCTTCTCTGGGTGGAGTCCCGTCATTTTGGAACAACGATTTATAGGTCTATCGAGGCTAAACGAGCCCTGGAAATGATTTTTTTGGAATTACGGTTTGTTAGCGCTGGAGTCAATGACCGCAAAGAAAATATATTGATTAGATGCTAAATAGACTGTAGCTGTACTACAGCAAGTACAAGTGCAGTCATTGTGCTGAAGCTGCAGTAATGAAAGCGTAATCTGCATTCATAGATGATGTCAGGAGGCAAACATCTTTTGTAAATGCAACACTTATCTAAGTCGCCTCAAAAATCACAGTGTGGAAAAGAGTTCCTCTGCGTCTTTTTCGTCTGACTCGGCTTGTTTTGAATATTTTTGGCCCGTTCTCTGTGGAATTCAAACGGGAAAATTCATAAATCGCCAAATGGTGTCACTCGCATGCGCCGGCTGTCCTTCAGCGCTCGCAGAGGCACGGCCATGCTGCTCGCAACTGTGAACCATCAAGGGAAAGCAGATTTGTAATCATGGCACACATGGACTCACTCAGAGGCTGAAGTCACCCACCCGCACATGGATGGATGGACGCGTGCCGGCGGGGGGGGAGAAATTATGTGGGAATATGCATTGATCAAGTGTTAAATAGTTACATTGTGAGATGTAGTCTTGGCATTGATCCTTTTTGATGTTTTGATTGTAACGGGGTTAAAAGCAGGGATGGTTTACACTGCAAAAACAGAACTTAAAATAAGTAAAATGTTCTTAAAATGAGTGTTTGTCCTTGATTTGAGCAGGTAAATAAGATGATTTGCCAATGGAATAAGATTTTTGCACTTAAAATAGGAACAACTCATCTCCATCATCTTATTTCAAGTGCAGGATGTCTAATTATCTTATTTTAGGGGTTAAAATACTCATTCCATTGGCAAATAATCTTATTTACCTGCTCAAATCAAGGACAAACACACTGATTTTAAGAACATTTTACTTATTTTTAGATCCGTTTTTGCAGTGTAGCGCCGATGCGGATGATGTCTAAGACACACTCAGACCCGCACCAAACACAGATTTCCCTCCAGAACCAGTAGGACTCTGGAGTCCGTTTGAATTAACGGCATCCAGAACTCGCTGCCCACACAAACACAGAAGAGGTTTAATCAGAGAAGTCCAAACATTTCTAGCTGAAGGTGAAAAGCTTTTTTTTTTTTTCTTTTCTTATCTTGGCTCCTCGCTCAACGCAGCGGGCAAAATCCTAAAGGGGAAGGAAAGAAAATGGAAAAGGAAGGTCAAAGGAAGAAGCGAGCGGGAGGGAGAGAGGATGAAAAAAGAAATGGCAAAGGAGGATATGACCCATTCCAATTATTCAGTAGCAAAAGTGATATTAACATTCTTTTGTTTTACCTCTTTTATTCCTTTCTCTGCTGCTTTTACGTCTGTCTCTGTTTTTGTTAAAGTTTGCTTTATTCCATGAGTCAATCTTCTTTCCGTCCTCCTCCTCCTCCCTGCGCCGTCTCCACATTTGCATTCAAGCTACAGCGACCCTCTGTGCTTAATCTGCAGAAATGGACTGCTCACAGCTTTATAGAGTCCTGGGGCTATAGAACAGTGTACCCACCCGTCTATAAACAGTGTGCATGTGTTTGTGTGCACACAAGTAGCAATAAACTAAAGTGACAAACTGCTCGCACCATTTTCATAATCTCTTCCTAAAGCATGACCGCGGGGAGATTAGGGCGTCTGCTCCGTATGTGTACACAAACACACATGTGAAACAAGAGCGGCTTAAAAATGAGTATGCGTATGTGAAATACATGCACGGTCACAAATCCCACACGAAAATGCATGCGGTTTCTGCCATTAAAATAAGGCAAGTTGTTGTCAGTAGCTCGGCGTGTCGGTGGATGAGCGCTACGGTCCAACGTATTTTCATCATAGCCCTATCCAAGGTGACGAACACAGGGAGACACACAGATTGCACGTTTAATTTGGACCTTTAAAGGATATAGGCGGGCCTACCTTTAAATGCCCAGCTGCTGATTGGCCGGAGGTCTTAAGACGCTAGATCAGCAGGCGCACTGAAATCTGGTGAGTAGTCATTGTTGCCAAGTAGTTACTTAACAAGCAATCTCCTGAACATGCGTTGCAGAGTTCATGTGCGTGTCGCATCCATTGTTGCACAATTTAAATAGTTCCCACCCAACGTGACCCAGACTTGAACCTACCTTTTGTTCACAGAGGCTTTGAATCTCCCCTGAAAATGTCAAGGGAGGAAGCAACTTAATGCAAAAGTAGCTTCACACCACTAGATGCAAAACGATCGTTTCAAAAGCTAAAATGTGATCCTCCTTTTTGTTCTGTAAGTCCATCACAGCGTAGCACAGACACACACACACACACACAATCACACCTAAGGAGAATTTCGAGAGACCAATTGTGCTATCAGTGATGGTTTTGGACTGTGGGAGGAAGCCGGAGTAACCAGAGAGAACCCAGGCTTGCACAGGGAGCCCTGAAGAAATAGATAGATAGATAGATAGATAGATAGATAGATAGATAGATAGATAGATAGATAGATAGATAGATAGATAGATAGATAGATAGATAGATAGATAGATAGATAGATAGATAGATAGATAGATAGATATCTTTATTGTCTTTTTGTATGCACAAAGTGCGTACAGAACGAAATGTCGTTTGCATACAGCTTGAAAAATCACTCTAAAAATCACAGTAGTAAATCCCCTTGGGGAAATCCACTGTGGGTAAAGGTAGCAAATTGTAAGCCACGCCTTTTTGATTCTTCATCCCAGCCGCATGGTCTGAATGCTCTGATGTCCCGTGATCTTGGTGAATTTTGTTGTATGATGTAGAAGGAAGAAGTTAATCGTCGCGGGTGGTCTGCAGTCATGCAGTTACTCCGTGAAGTGGCTCATGTGGTACGGGTGGGTCCTATTCCAATCAATAAGCCGTAAAACTCTTAGTATAGCATTAAAATGTCAGTCCACTAAGTACAGGCAAAAAGAAAGTAACTTCCTCCATCCTCATGCAGTAGCACACTGTAAATGTCACATCTTTCATTAAATACACACACAGTGTGTAATGGAGGGATCATTATCGATAAGCATGCTTGACAAAAATGAACATTTCACAAAATCTGCTTCCTTGTTTCTTGTTTGGGAAAAAACCTGAACAGCAATTTAGATGCACTTACATACAATGTAAGATAGGAAACACTGTGACAGCAACTTAACCTGGTGAACTTGAGTTGGTACCTGTGTTATAAAAGAGGAAAAAATTAAAAATAAAGAGGTAACTCTCCTGTTTGCATGTAAGCTACCATTATCACTGCAGAGCAGGCGGCTGCTCCAGCTACTTAGAATAATAGCTGTTCAAAACTATCCTGAGCAAACTTCTATAGTCATTTTATAATCCCTTTAGTGATTTGTTTTTTATTGTAACAAGCATTTACACGGACAGTTGACTAATGAGCCATTTAATAGTTTTCAATACCGGTGTTGCTGGGGATGCGGCTTTAATTAATGGCAATAATTGATGACTTAGAGCTACAGTGGTAAAAGGTTATTTGTTGGTGCAAGCTGCGAAAAGATTTTTCAAAACGCACTGTGGTATCCATTTAGAGCTAATTTTAATTCAGTAGAATGCTTTTTAGTTTTCAGTACGGTATTGAGATGTTAGCTTGGCCTTTCCCTGTGGTGAAAACGCTGCTATTGATATTTATATTCATTTTAGATAAAACCCATTACAGTAAGTTTTTCAGTGGTTTTGCAACCTTGCATGGATATGATTGTATAAGGATGGATGGATGGATTTCATATTTCCATTCCATGGCAGCTGTTGATGGAATAATGTTATTTGAATTCCTGTCTTTTCTGATTCATACGCTACATTATTTAATGTGTGCAGAAATCTCCCTGCGGCTTTTCTAATGATCTTGTCCTCCTGGAGTAAAATTTACTTTCCTGTTTTGCTCATATCTCTATATTGTTTTCGCAGTTTCCCTCTCACTATTAGTGAACAGAAAATCGCAACAGATATGAACCAAAACTGCGATTTCTTCTTTTAAATTCCAAATTGTTGTTGTGATTTTATTGTTTTTGTTTCTTGTCTTTGTCTGGTTAAAATATTAAAAGCTCGAATAAAATATGCATTTAGAACATTTTGAATCTAGACTCTAAAATGAAAGCATGTTGCTGAAGAAACGAGCGCCGTAAATGCGATTAGCTGTCTTGCCTCTGCCTGTGGAGAACCTGCGTCTTGCAGAGGAAGCAAGACACAGTGTGATCTTTTTTTTTTTTTTTTGTCCTCCTTGCAGATGTATTTTTATCAGTGTGGGTGAACAAGTCTGGTCTCTGACACCTGAGGCTGAGCCCTACAGCTCCAGCCTCCAGATGAAATATATGTTCAGAGCTCTGGATTTTAATAAGACATCCTCACGTCTCAGTCGCTTTGTGTCTTACAGCTTGTCTTTTCTCTGCTTTTGTCATGTTAGCAGCAGCAGCAGCGGTGACAATGGATCGCGGGGTTTTGCTGTTGTCTCTGGTTTTGTTTTCTAACAATAAAATAGCCAAGCCACGTACTGTAAGCTCAGATGCTGAATTGATGATTGCCATATTAAGTTGAAGAGGGGGGAGGTGAATGGAAGTGTGATTTCACATTTTTGGTGAAACAAAAGCAACAACTCTTAAAAATCACAATCAGATGCGAAAAAACTGACTTAAATTAGTGTCTGGACCCAAACGAATCCTCGCAGGAAGCTTTTCTTCATCTGAAAGAGAGCAGCTGAACCGCCATGACAAGCCTTCATCTCACCCAGCTCGAGGCACAGGAAGGAGCGCCACTAATCATCTTCCTCTCCTTCCTCCTCCTCCACTTCATTCCCCCCTTCACGGTCATGTCTCACGTCCAACCCAGCCGACACAGGAGCCACCAAGTCACCCATAACTCCTGGCTGTTATTTGCACTGGATACACAGCCCGGAGCGACAGCCGATGTGCACATGGGAAATCTCACAAGGTGTGCGCGTCTATCCGCCCTCTGAGTGAGGCAACGTCAGGAGCCTGGCCAGAAATTTGGGCCGCGATGTTCAGGCCTTCACTTAAAAAAAAAAGATCAATATCTACCCTGCATAGTTCTCCTCTGGTACACAGGTATAATCTTCGTTTTGACCTGGAATTACATTACTGCTATTAGAATAGAAATCAAACGGCCTGACATCACTTATCTGTAGTTTAATTTACAGAAAAGAAGATGATTAGCCAATAGTTTTATTTATTTATTTGGTAGTCTGCCTTATCCATCCATAATGTTTAACTTAAAGGGGCCTAGTCACGTACTATGGCTTTTCTACACAAGTTGCTCACTTTGGTTGTTTTCTAGTATATTCCCTGCCAAACAGGAGCGTTTGCCCTTCTGAAATCAGAACTTCAGTCTAATTTAGGCGGCGCATAGCGTAAATACCCGCGTTGCACACGCATATTATGCTTCTATGTAAATGTATTGACTGATTAAAATTAAAAGCTAACCTAAGCGTAGGCCGTGCATATGGCGCTTTGCTGCGCTTATATGCTGCACCGCGTCTGTGTCTTTCCTCCTTAACCCTGTAGATCGGGTTGTTATTCGTCACTTTACCGTAAGACGTTGCAGGACATCTACTGTCCCTGACAGCAGCTGTTAATAGTCGCCATATTGCTTTCTGATAGTACTGCCAGCAGACGGCACAACAAGTCTGCTGATCGCGCCCGGTGCAAAGTTCTTTTCAGGCTCAAAAAGGGCTAAGCAAACTCAATCTGGATGAACGCTTGCATATATTGTTTTATTTGAAGACTAATATATTCTTTTTCTTTTTATGTTCAAAACATGTGGCTAAGCCCCTTTAGAGTTGAAAAAAGTCACCTCTGCTATATAACTTGGCTGATTTCAACCTTCTGGCAGATGCAGGTGGATCATTTGATGATAGCTTTCTATGTTTTGAGGTCTTCTAGATCTTGTTTTTTAGATAACAGCTGCACCTCCACAATCCTGAGACGACGAGCAATCCATTAAAACTAAATAGGTCATCAGCAATCACTGGGAAAGCGCTGAAATATCCATTTAACGTCACACTGTCTTTACTCCGCTGTCCGCACATCAAATGATTGGGGATATTAACTTTGATGATAATGAGTTCATTGTGTTGCTTATATTTCTATTTGAAGAAATTATAATCTTCCATCTTTCTTTTTTTCTTTTTTTTGGTGGCCTGGTTTCCCCTTCTTGGACTTTTGATGAGTTTCCCTGCCTTCTTCTCAGACAATCAGAACATTCTGTATTTATCTCTATTGAACCGGGTGACACTAAGCCATTTTGTGCTTTTCTTTTAAGGGGCAATAAGGGGCCTCAGAAGTTTTATTGCTATCTTCAATCCGAAATTAAGTCACTAAACCACTTCCTTCCACCAGAGGAAATTTCATTGCGACATCATTTAATTAGAAATAGTTTGAAACAAAAAACAAAAATCGTTTGGTACTGTGTGTGGCCTTTGTACACATTTCCCTTTCCACCCTCAGTCTGAAGCCCCTCAGGATAACTTACATTGCCAGTGTTCCCCGTTGTGCATCCCAATTTGTGCTCCATGAAAGACATTTTCATTTTGGGGGTATCGAATTGCAAAGCAGGTGAAAAATGAACACTGCAGGGAATCCTAGGAGGGAACAAAATACGCCACACGTGCTTCTTGCGTGTGTGACCTTTCAGTCTTTTCATGTGTCTCACATTTTGCTGATTTTTAGCTCTGAGTTACTATCATCTTGATCTCAGTGGTTAGGATCCAGATCTAGGTCTCCCCCCAGAGTGTGTGTCTGTGGGTTGGTGTGACTGAATCAGTTACACCTCTCGTCCGAGCGCCATCACTGCTGGAAGGAGGCAGCCCAGGCGCTGCTGTGACGCTGCTCCTTGCACCTGCTGTGCCGTGATGTGTAGGTGCAGCAGTTTCTGTCGATTTCCTCGTGAAGAAAACTGGCCGAAGCATTATTTGGCCGTTTGCTTCTGGCTTTTGGGACTTACTCAGCAATCCTGAAGCGCAGAGTTGATTGGAAATTTTATGATTTCTAAATCGGTTTACACAGTGAGTTTACCGCTAAGTCAGTAAATAACCCAAAGCTCTGTTTGTTCGCTGAAACAGGCGATTGGATTGGAGAGTGTTCCCTTGGAGTGGATTCAGGTACCAGCCGCCACTGGGGGCTGGTACCTGAATACAGAGAGTCCACCTTTAATGATGTTACTTTATGACCACCATAAAATCAGTCAGAATGAGCCGTATTTTCTTTTTTGCAATGTGTAAATCAGGAATAGGTGTTTCTGAAATCTGCATTTCTTATTTCTTAAGAGTTGTGAGGAAATCACAAACAGGACATGTTCAACCGCGTAAATAAGTAAAGGTTGCAGATCACCGGGGATGATTAGACACATTTTTTTTCCACACAAGTTTTTCAGTTTATGATTAAATGTCTAGTTTAAGTAATATTCATTTCTGAAATTTAGACTAGTGATGCTGAATCAATAAGCCATTGATCAAAATCTGGCAGTTTTTTTATGGATCGGCTCAGAGTGGGGATCGACGAGTCATTAAATGCACCAGCACTTAAATCTCCCACATTTTTCAGTCTGTAAATACATCGACAAACAATGTTTTCTTTGATGCAGTTTGATGATTTTGGTGTAAATCAGTTAAAAGTACAGATGATTTAGTGAGTCCAAGGGGATGGTCTTGCAATCATCGTGTTTTCTAGTGGGTTCTACCTCTTTTATGGGAAATACAGTACAATTTTTCTCTTTTATGGTCAATGTCTTTGACTTTTATGTACGGTGGCTGCCGTATTTATGTGCCGAATTAAAACTAAGTGTACAGTAAGTGGGAAATATTCTCAAAGAAAGTTTTTGTAAAAAATGTTGTGTTTAGTTATTTATTTTTTGTTTGTCATGTCTGTCCATCCTGCCTTTCTCTCCTCTGCCCTCATACTCTCTGAGCACATCACCCCAGTTCTAAAGTCCTTCCACTGGCTCCCTGTATCTTAGATATTAGACTTTAAAATACTTTTGTTAGTTTATAAATCCCTGAATGGGTTAGTAGCTAAATACATTACAGACTTGTAATCAGTGTATCAACCCCCCAGACCACTAAGGTCTGGAGAGAAGCAGCATTTAGATCCTATGCTCCAGTTATCTGGAACAAACTTCCCAAAAACTGTAAAAGTGCGGAAATCCTGAGTCCCTTTAAATCAAGATTAAAAACACATTTGTTTAGTATTGCCTTCGACTGTTCTAGTTGAACTGTTTTACTGAAACATCATTAGTTCAACTTTGTAGTCCAACTGGTTTTAATGTTTGCTTTTAGTTTCTATTTTTCCATGTTCTATTTTGTTTCTACATTTTATTCCTACTTGCTTTTATTCTGTTTTATTTTAATCATGTAAAGCACTTTGCATTGTCTCAGTACTGAAATGTGCTCTACAAATAAAATTGCCTTGCCTTGCCATGCCTCTGTCTGCTCAGCCTGTGTTGACTGGTAATCCTCCCAATTTAAAATTAAAAAGCAAAAGGATGAGTACCCTAGACTTCTGCTTGAAAAGCAAAACCTGTCAATATAACAGGGATTATCACTAATTACCACAGAAGAAGCTGAACTAGAACACAAAGAACTATAAACCAAAAGGAAAAGACAAACAGTGATCCAAGAAGAAATAATCCAGTAGCACTAAAGGACAGAACACAAGAGGAAACCAATAAACTAAACACAAAAGCACAAACTTATATGATAATAACAGATGTATGGCAAGACCATATCCAATATAAATACACACCAAGAAAATGCTAAAAACACAAAAAGAAAACCAAACAACCAGAGATCGTGACAGGAACAGTGTGACAAGAAAACAAAAGGTTTCTAAACCATGGCTTGTTGAACCATTTGTATAATTCGACCCATAAAACTGACTCATGCCAAGTTTACACTGATGGGTTGGTATGTGCTGAAGTTCATAGAAAAGCAAACTGGAATCAAGCAGAATCAAAATGGGTAGACTTGAGCGTAAAGTTAGAAAATAAATCTGTCCTTGTTTGTTTATGCCTGAATTACTCATTTTGAGTGCAGTTATGTGTTTTCTTATAGAAAGTCAGAATGATAAATCACAGAACTGCATTATAAATTTACTTTCCAGTGTTAGAGTGTTGGGAACTGTGTTGACGCTGTTCTAATATCACATCGGTGTGTGCAGCTCACAGCTAGCCATAGCTAAGAGAATGACACCCTGATGAAGGTCGGTCAGTCATAAGTTCATATGTTGCTTATAAAGTTTGGTCTTTGGGTTTTAGCGAAGCAGGACACCTGAAAAACTGTGTGTGAGAGATATCTTTCATTCAATTTTGATGGACTAAGACAACACACAGAGAGCATTGCAGGATCTGCCAGTGAATAAGTAAGTAATGATAAAGCATGAATAAAACATTAATTTATGGCTGGAATCAGCAAATGTGCTCATTATCTGTCAGGCATTGGGAATCACCCAAAGCTCAAGCCTGAAAAGAAGAGAGTCTCCCACTTTCTTTTATGCAATAAATCAGAAATATCCACAAAGAGGATTAAAACATAGATTAG